>NC_060912.1:7491157-7791157 GCF_014805685.1 Silurus meridionalis | reverse complement strand
ACGAATTAAAGAGGGAAAAAACGTGACCCTGTTATGCTGTAGAGGAAGCCATTTTGCTGGTTTGGGGATCCATACTGCCCCATCCACAGGGCCTGAGGGTTTTTCTGAATGTTTTGACATATATGAAAATTAGGTCAGTCATATTCTATGATGTTTAAACTTGACAGAACTTAAGCGAATTGAACACCTATGGAAGAAACATCTTAGATAAGTTGGTCATGTAAGTACAGTCCAAGAGACTTTGAGAATCAATGCCAATGTGCAGTGAACCTGTTTTGAGACACTTTATAGTCATTTTTACCTTTAATATTTCGAAAGATGGGTGTAAATCTAATGTACTGTAGTTATATCTGGTGAGGGAAGATGTGTGGGGTAACGTTAGCTTGAAATGACTCGTGTAATGAACAGCATTCATCGTTCCGCGAGACACCTTCTCTCTTTGGTTCTATCTGAAATCAGAAATCCATAGTCAGTTGACAGAGTGCAAATGAATAGTTTGAATAATTAATGCATTTTGAATATTCACCCCCTCAGGCCTGCATAATTCTCTGTTTGGGCATGGTACAGACAAGAAGCTTTTTCACAAAGCTTTGAGTGAATGTGTGTGTGCACGTGTGTATGTGTGTGCATTTAAGTGAAAAAAAAAACACTGAAAGGTAAGCTCATATTCACCTTCAATGTCTACACTTTAACACGTATGTCTCTGGGGCTTTTACTAGCACAGAAAAGAAACCCAACAGTGAGGAGAAAAAAAATTGTTGGGAAAATAAGTTAGTGAAGCGTGAAATCATTCCTACCCCCCTCTGTAATTTCGCTTCAGGATTGGGTTCACAGGCAATGATTTCAATCCCCCCAGGCACTCCTTTAATATACTATTTTAAAGTCATGCCCCTGTGCCTTATTTATCTTCAATTGTGTCTTAGGCAGTCCAATATTTCCCAGTGCTGAATACATTTGCCCTCCATGAGCTTGTTGTTTGGTCTGTCTCTCTCTCTCACTCTCTCTGTCTCTCTCTCTTTTCTTGTGCTGTCTCGAAATTGTCCACTCTTTCTCTCTGTCTCTCTTTCTCTCTTAGCCAGACGGATTGATTTTTGTTTTTCCATGCGATGTGATGCGGGCCAGCGCATTGAGTGGACCTGATTACATTGGCCGCCTTCTCTCTCTCCTGAGGTTTCACGCTTGTCGCTGTCACAGGGTCAGTGTGAGCTTTGGAACTTTTCCTGAGGGGGTCAAAGGTCATAAATGCGCTATACTCGCTTCCCTTCCCTGTAGCACCTCCAAATGAAAAAAGACGTGACCACACAACTCAGGTGATCGCTTCCATAATCTACCGTACCACAGTCACGACATGCCCGAGCATCTACCAGAATGGTCTGGATGGCAGGAAAGGAAAAGCATTAGCATCTCTCACAGACACACACACTCACTCACACATACACACACACTCACACACACACACACACACGTGTACCAGCATATTTTTAGATCTTAAATTGCTAAACGCAGAGTTACAGGAGGTTACAATGTCTACAACTGGGTTCCTCGAAAAGCTGCTTTTGTAATTATGACATGTGGTGCAATACAAATAAAAAAATGTAAATGAATCGCATTAAAATTAAATAGAATATTTTGTAATAATGACTGTTTTACAGATTTTGTTACTCATTTGTATTAAATGTTTACTACAATTTTGTGTCACCATTATTGCATTATTCTTTTTCTATTATTAATAGTTACGTGGTAACCACTTTGCACTGAAATCCATATTTCCATTTATCTTTAATGAATTTACTGTATTTGTATCATTTTTCTCAATAACTACGCTACTTAATATTTCAAGATTGTTAGCAAAAATCTTTCCCACATTATACCCTATAAAGACAAAAGTATTCGGACACTTGATTTTTCCAACCATCTACTGATTCTTCTCCAAACTGTTAACACAAAGTTCATTTCACCATATATAAGATGACTCTGAATATGGCAACATTACATTTTCCCGTTACTTGAACTAGAAGACACAAACCTGCTCCAGCATGACAAAGCTCACGTGAACAAAGGATGATATAGTTTACATGTTTTGGCATAGAAGATCTTGACCTTAACCCTATTGATTACCTTTGGAATAAATTGGAATGATGGCTGCCCCACAGGCCTCCTCACAGTACACTAGTACCTGACTTCACTAAACTTTTTAAAAAGCACCATTTAAAAAAAAATATTTATTACACTTGCATACTTTGTTCACCTTCCAGCTAGTCTAAATTACACTGCCTGAGTCTGAGACAGATATTTCAGTAATGTGTCTATAAACTTGTGCTAAAATACTTGTTCTAAAGTATTTTTAATTTCATAACACATAAAAGACCTTTACCTCCTCATATCCAAATCTAAATCTTGATTTAATCTTTGACAAGCCAAATACACAACATCAAATAAGAACATGCAACAAATGAACTGGAAAAAAACAACAACTGTAAAAGCAGCCACAAAGAAACCCGACAAATCGATTAACATATCATACTTTTTTACAAAACAAAAAGTTTTTAATTTTTCAGAATGCTATGTAGTTAGCCAAAACAACTTACTGCAATTTTGCCTGCAGTTATAGTCACTCTTTAGTCTGAATCATTTTAAGTATTCTCATACTCAACATATCTAAAGTAGAATCACATGTATGTCCTAGACAAATAACTGTGAATGAAAACAACAATCAATATATTATTTGGCGCATATTTCCTCATACTCATTCTTTCTATTGTCTGTTATTTGTCAAACTGACATGTCACTGATGTTTGATGGAATTTATTTATTCATTTATTTGTTGTCATTTTTCCTGTAACAGCCCTGATTTTGAAAAAGTTGGGACTTTGTGTAAAATGCAAATTAAAAAAACAGAATACAATGATTTGCAAATCTCATAAACCCACATTCTATTCATACAAAACATCAAATATTTAAACTATGAAATTGTGCTGTGTTACTGAAAAAAGAAAGTCATTATTTATTTGACGGCTCAAGGCGTGTAGAAAAAGTTGGGACGAGGACAACAAAAAGCTGGAAAAATTAGTGTTACTAAAAGGAACATTTTGCAACAGGTCACTTACATGAATTGGTATAAAAAGTTTATCTTAGATAAGTAGAGTCTTTTATAAATAAAGTTGATCAGCGGTCCACCAATCTGCTAACAACTGCATTTAAACCTAATGGAACAATTGCAGGATAATGTTCCTCAACATAAAAATGTGAAGACTTTTTATGTCTCTTCACCTACAGTACATAATATCATTACCAGGCTTAGCAAATCTGGAAAAGTCTCCAAGTCTGTGTGCAAGGGACAAGGGTGAAAATCAGTATTGGATATTGATGATTTTCCAACATTGTGATTCATCCCCAAACTGTTATCACAATGTTGGACGCACACAATTGTATACGATGTCTCTGGATGCACTAACATTACATTTTCCCTTCACTTGAATTAGATCTTGATTAACTTGCTATAGAAATCTGACTTCAAACCTACTGAGCATCATTGGGATGAATTTGAGTGCTGACTGCACCCCTGGCCTTCCTTACCTCACCTACATCAGCACCTGACCTGACTTCCCCTTCACTGACTTCCAGTAGCTGCACGTATCAGATTCAAAACACTGATGCTTGCCTTCAAGGCCAAAAATCGACAAGCACCATCTTACCTCAAAGACCTCATCACACCTCGCACTGCACCACGCTGTCTGAGATCCTTCAGCACTGCTCGACTGGTAACACCTTCTCTCAGAATGAGAGATGAGTATACTTCAAGGATCTTCTCTGTTCTGGCACCGAGGTGGTAGAATGAACTTCCCCTAGGTGTCCGTACAGCGGAGTCCCTGGCTATTTTTAAGCGATGGTTGAAGACCTACCTCTTCCTGAAACACTTAAATGAGCACTTTCCAAGTTTGTTCTGTAGAATTCAAGAGTTGTATATATATTACATTTGTGATCTAACATACCAGTGTAGAGACTCAAAGCACTTTTGTACATCGCTCTGGACAAGGGCATCTTCTAAATGCCACAAATGTAAATGTAAATGTACTAACACCCTTGTGGCTGAATGAGAACAAATCTCCACAAACAACAATTTAATTAAACATCTTCCCAGAGTAATGGATGTTTCTTCTTCCTTTTTTTGGAAGTTACACCATTGTTCTTTGTCTGTTGCTGTGCTTAGAAAAACACAAACAAACATGAAGAGAGTGAAAAAGGACAAGAGTGTCAATTCTAAATCATTATATCATCAACACAAAATGACCAAACAATGTTTTTGTAAATTGCTTAGTTAAATTAGCATTAGCCTTTATTTATGTAGGTTTATTTATGAATTTACTTTTCATATCTCAGTGTAAAAGAGACAAGGTTGCAGGCAACGCCCCAAGCTCAGAATCCTCAAAAGTGCTCTTCACACTTCACCTCCCAATGTTCACTTCCTCCTTCATAAACGGCTGGAAAAAGACAGTAAACAAAATGAGTCTAGCCTCCATTACAACCCTGGCCCACAATAAACACACCACACACACACATCTCATCACTCCAGCAGTGCAGTAAAACTTTCTACATTGTTCCTCTCTGCAGTTGTGTGCTATAAAGTGAGGTTACAGTGTACTGAAATGGCTCGTGGAGGCCAACGGGGGTTAATGTAAAAACCGCAAGGTGTGAGTTTACACCGAACTCTGTTTTAAAGCCTCAGAAAGAAAGGACTACTCGAATAGTTAATGGTTAATAGTGGACTGAGTGACAGTCGATCAATACACACAATGTAAATCATCCGTCAGACCTTTTATTATGTGCCGCAGTCCTCTCAGTTTCAAAACAGTGCTGATGATCAATAGCCCAATAATCTGAAATGTTCTGCTGCTAGGAACTTTCTTCATTGATCTGAAATTGTAATTGTCCTAATTCGTGTATATGGGACAAGTAATAGAAAATACAATCAATCCACAATTTACTATTGTTGCCCTTACTTTATTTTCTTTATAGCTAATTTTGTGCATCATGGCAAAAGCACACCCTTTAATCCTTGTTATATGGACAGAAGTATATGACATGACTTTCCTAGTTATATGTATTTTTTCCATAAACTGTTACCAAAAAGATAAAGACACAATTGCACAAGGATGAAGTAGTATTACATTTCCCTTTCACTAGAATTTGGAGACTCGAACCTGTTTCATCCTTCGGGATGTATTTGGACACTGTCTGGACCCCAGGCCTCCTCACCCTACATCAGTACCTGACTTTACTTACACCATTGTGACTGAATGAGCACAAATCATAAAATGTGGAATAGGATGTTTAATGGAATATCTTAGGGTTACAAACCATTTTCAATTTGTTCATACTGAAATATGTGTGATGTGCTTATTGATTCTGGTGCTTTTTTGTTGGCTGGTGTAACATTATTAGAAGCACAGATAGAATAACGCTCAATTGAAGAACAGACACATTTTAAGATTTAACTGTCAGATTTGCATTAAGCAAGAGATACTCACAAATATTTAGTTATGTTTGATGTTATATTAATTAGAAATCTAATGTAGAACTAGTGAGAAATTTAAATGTTGCACAGAACGTGTCAGGGAACCACCAGGCACGCCTCCCTTCTGCACTCAGCACACTCGCAGCGCCTCGCCTTCATACTAATCACCTTCACCTGTCTCCCATCTACACCCTTCCTTTATAAGGCCTCCGTTCTCACTCACCATCCGATCTACAGTTCATTCTGGTGATCATCCCTGGTCAGAGTATACCCGTTTTCTGGTGCATGCATCCACCTAGCTTCTGTCCGTTTCCCAAGGCTAATAAACGTCCTGTCTGTATTTTGGTTTCTGACTCTTGATCCCAGCGTGACAGAACGTAATACAACTGTAGTAAAAATTCATTTATGGAGACAAAATGTTCAAAATGGTAAAATGCTTGTTGTGAAGATTTGTTACTTTACAACTGTGTGATATAAAATACATATAGAAGAATATGTGGGTGACAGTGAAAAAAGAAAGAAAAATACACACAATTCTATCTATCTATCTATCTATCTATCTATCTATCTATCTATCTATCTATCTATCTATCTATCTATCTATCTATCTATCTATCTATCTATCTATCTATCTATACTGTATATTTATACAGTTGTTTTTTATTTTACACACCATAATTTATTTATGTAGTTTAAGTTTCCACAATGTATCTGGTGGATACTGACCTGCATTTATTTGCTGAGTACTTGTTCAATCTATATGCAGAAAATACTAGAATACTGCCTAAAACTTAAGAAAATAAGAATTGTCTCCCTCCAAAGACATAAGGCCTCTGCAACTGTTCCAGAATGCAGCCATATGGCATGTTTTCAACTTTCCTAAGTTCTCCCACAGCACCCCATTGCTAAACTCCCTCCACTGGCTTCCTGTAGCTGCCCACATCAGATTTAAAACACTGATGCTTGCTGCAAAACCAAAAACAGACCAGCACCTCTCTACCTCTCAATACTTCTCATCCTGCACTCCTGTGCTTCCACCTTTATCAGCCACTTCTGATCCCACCAGCTCTCAGGGTACAAGACAAATATGTTTCCCTACTCTTTTCTGTTTGTCTAAAAACCTCTCTTCTCTTCCAACTCGCTTAAAAAGAAAAACTAAGAACGTACTAACTTTCTTTAACTTTCTAACTATTTTATCTCCCAACAGAGGTTTCAGACTGATTCTATCCTTAAACTCCTTATGAACAAGCATTAAAATCTATTTTTTTTAATGGAGACCTGCAAACCACTTTGTAATTCACTCTGGATAAGGTTGTATTGTCAAATGCAATAAATGTAAAGTAAAGTGAAGATTTAAACTGTATTTTTTTTTTTTTTTTTTTACAATGTCTACAATGTTCATTCACAGAACAAGAGTGCACAAGGTAATAAAACATATGCTAACTGTGTGCAATGAGTAGTGACTGAGCAAGTCCTCTATATAACAGTTTTAGCATCGACTTAGTTAGTTTTGTTTTTTTACTCTAGGTATGCCACCAAGTGTTTTTTTTTTTTTTTGCCTTAATCTTAATAATTACTCTTTGTTTAAACCACACCCATTTACTACCTATCCAATTTAGCAGATTAGACATGCAATTGATCACTTTATTACTTGTTACTTGAAATCCTGCCATGCACAAGTTGAACTTAGCACATTGAAGACAGTTCTTTGAGTCTGGACCCACCTACATCTGAGACATCATAGGTCTCAGTAGACCAGTAAAGTGCCCTGTGCATAGATGGATAAACAAGACCCTGCCGCTTTCCCCAGCCCTCCATATACCATCCTAAGCTTTATATGACACCGCTGCTGAAACACTGCTCTGCTTGCACTGTTTTCACATTAGAGTTGGCTCCGAACTTTGGATTGTGCCGAATAACAGTGATTAGCTACAGTGTGACAGAGACCGATTGAGAAAACAAAGACAGCTCTCTTGTGTGTGTTTCGGCACAGCCGAACCGGACCCTCCTGCAGTTTCACGAGGGAGCCGAGGACCCGGCGCTCATGCTCCTCGGCAGCAAACTCCCAGAACTAATAATCCAAAGCTGTAAATCCTATATTTGATTTGATTAATAAATTTCGAGGGGAATTTAATCCTTGTGTAAAGGCTACCCAGAGAGCTCAAATATTTCTTTCCATGCTTCACATTTCCCAATGAAATTTAAATTGAAATCTTGTGTTGGTTTTTCCTCTCGAACCCCACAGATAGTGAAAATTAATCGAACCTGACAAAGTTGATTGGGCAATTTATTTTAAGCACGCAGGATAGAAAAGGAAAAGTAAACAACATCTTTTCTAAAAAGATTACTTGAAGTAAGCATTGACCAGAAATAATGTTCTCTCTCATCGTGGGGTTTGTATGACTGGGCCACTGTTGAGCCAGTCTTAAAAACTACAATTATAAATAGAGTTAATAAATAATATGATGAATTACATCAGTGAAGCATTAGGGTTCTAATGGTGTAATGTAGAGTTCAGCAGGTGGCAGGGGAAAAAGCTGACCCCAAACAGCAACCTTATCTTCTTTTTTATTTTAAATTTGAAAATACTATTGTACCCTTTTAGATTCATGACACATAATATCAATGGGGTGGTGGTAAACACGTATGCAAGCCACTGTCTCTGCTGTACATGACATTGTCTTTTGGACAAAACCTGTTCTTTCTCATTTTAAAAATGATAATCATTTAAACCCAGCTACACACACACACACACACACACACACACACACACACACACACACACACACACACACACACTCAGGGTCTCATGGCAGTAGGATACAGCAGTAAGAAGAAATGACAGACACTGTGATGAATCTGGTCACTGAAATGATTTACTGAAACACGAGCACAGAGGAATTACTCGCCTGCCAAAACATTACACCTCATAATGGCCAATGCATATTCGACTCGTGCGCAGTGAACGGTCTCCGTCTACCGTTCGATTTTATTTAAATGCGAGAATGCGAGGCCATTAATAGAAATTAAGCAGAGTAAGTGAAGAGAGACGGCTGAGGGGAAATGGCTGTGGAAGATGAATAAGGCAGGCACAGAAGAGCGCCTCCACTGATTGGCATGGAAATGCTCTGTTTATGGTGAGCTAACAAATTAATTCGGAACACTAGCTGTATTAGAAGAAGCCCAGAAAGTTAAGAAACTGAAGAAATCCTGGATACTAAAGAAATATCTAGGTAATGATCTAAGGAGCAGAAAACATCAACCTTTAAAAAAAATATATACATATATATTGTGGAAACCTGAGGTTGGTATGTGCTTTATGAACATCCCATTCCACATTTAGTCCTCATTTGCAGTTATATTAACCTCCACTCTTTAAAGAACCCTTGGGGTTGCAGTCATGGTTCCAGTTCATCCCTAAGGTGTTCAGAAGGGTTGAGATCAGAGCTCTATAGCAGGCTACTAAACATTTTCCACTCCAAGCCATGTAAAGCATATCTTCATGGAGCTGGCTTTGTGAACAGGGGCTTTGTCATGCTGGAACAGGATTGGGTCTCCTAGTTGAAGTGAATGGAGAATGTAATGCTACAGCATCCAAAAACATCTTTTACAATTGTGTACCTTCAACTTTTCTTGGTAACAGTTTGTGGAAGTATCACATACAGTATGACTGGAAAAATCAGGTGTCTCAATACTTTTGTCAATATAGTGTGTGCATGTTTCATACTTATGTTCATTATACACATGCTAAAACGTATAAAACCGAGCATGTTGTTAGAAAACTAGCTTGTTATATCAACACTCGTTTATAATATATATAGTAGCTTGATAAGAACTCCCTTTGTTTAAAACACTATTAGCATCTTTAAACCCTATTTAAAACTTGCACCTTTTAAACACACCTTTTGTTAAAAAACTAGCATCATTAAACTCTCCGCTTGTTCAAAACTAGCATCTTTTAAACATACCTCTAGTTTTAAAAACTAGCATCATTAAACTCTCCACTTGTTCAAAACTAGCATCTTTTAAACATACTTTTTGTTAAAAAACTAGCATCATTAAACTCTCTGCTTGTTCAAAACTAGCATCTTTTAAAATACCTTTTGTTTTAAAAACTAGCATCATTAAACTCTCCGCTTGTTCAAAACTAGCATCTTTTGACCATACCTTTTGTTTTAAAAACTAGCTTCATTAAACACTCCTCTTGTTAGAAAACTAGCATAATTAAAAGCGCTAAATTTGTTCAAAAAAAGTAAAACATGATTCCTAACAAAATGTCTAGCATGATCTCACTCACTATGTTAAACACTTATTGTGCTGAACACAGCTTTGCATGTTAAACATAGTCTTTTCAACATATTTCATCAACCCGCAATTGCACACACCGACACACACACGCACTCCAGATACTTTTATTTTATTGTTCCAAGCACTTCATCAGCCTCTGACTGACTCCTGTGTTGTTCTTTCATCAGCGAGGTCAGTGCTACTGTTATAAAGATGAAGAAAGACAGTCTGCATTTTTCTATCATGCCCAGTGTCCCATGAAGCTCCTGGACGGCATTGCATTCTCATTAACGGCGAGCGGCGCTGCCGACTGGGGGAGACGAGACGAGACGGCCCGCTCCATGTCACACAGATTCCACACTTGTCTCGCGTGTGCTGAAAAATGAGCCGGCCTGCAGTTAATGAGAGGAGCTGGTAATTTAGAGCCCCGCTAATGTGCTTATTGCCAATTAATCATCGCTAGCCGAGGTGTCAGGGAGATTACTGAAAGGGAACTGGATCCTCTGGCAGGACACTGTGCGAGTGGGACATGCTGAGAGAGAGGGACATGCTGAGAGAGCAGGACACACTGGAGCTTGAGTCTCTGTAGGGGGCAGCATCAAGCCATGGAGACGAATCCACTCAAAAAGAAAGTGCTTTTCTTCTTCTCTTTTTTTTTCTCCCCAACCTTCTATAGGCATTGATTTATTTTTGTAGCCATGAATTACATGAATTACAATTCGTTTTAAAACACAGCGACGTGATATGGAATTTTAATTCCTTTCCTTACTATGAAATGATTCATTAGCCATGTCCTGTAATTCTACAGAGCTGTCTCAAAAGCCTGGATTTCTTATGTGGAATAAGACTCTGTGCTCCACTAGTCTGGTTCAAGGCCTCATTTCCGTGTTGACTTTTACTTTACCATGTTCAATGAGCCTTTGGAGGGAATATACAGTAGTTAACACAACTGTAGGCACTTCAAAAGGCTTTACAACTTGCTACATTTTCTCAGTCAAACTAAGCCTTAGTGGAAGTTGTATATAAACGCAAACAGCCTATACACTTTGAAAGGAGCACCAGGACACCTGTGCATACTGAAAAATCTGAGCTTTAGATCACAGCAAAAAACACATCAGAATGAGAAAAATTCAAACTTACACACTATAACCAGGGAATGATTTCGGGTGCCAGATTGTTTTGGGTATTTTTGATTTTTCCTAAACCTTACACACAGCAGCATCACTGCAAAAAATAACTGACTAAAAAGAAACGTCAAATTATCTGACTGCACTGGCAGATTGCTTGACATAACAAAACATATCTATGCTTTGGAAAAGAACAAAATGTGTTAAGATAAGCATTAAGACACTTATTCCGAGTATTTGATTCAGTCTAATTATCTTTAATCTAGTTTGTTAATTGTTTTTTAAACTGTTTGCGTCTCTTAATTAGTGTGAACAAATCCTAAACCCAAAGCTACTAAACAAAAGAATTCCTCTTAATTTAAAATTGTTCATCATTATATATTCTGTCTTAAAATAAGACAAAGCATTTAAAGTAAAAAACAAGGTTACTATTAAAATTACGATCACACAAACTTAGCGTATAGTCAACAATTATTTATTCAAATGAAGAACACAAAAGTAGTTAAAATGCAAAAACAAAGCAAAATCATTACTCGCTGCTTCTCAAAATACTTAAACTTACTGCAAAATAAGACATTAATGAATGTATTTTGTCATTAATGAACACAAATATATTCAACAGGAGAAACTGAAAAATGAACAACTTAGTAAAACGCCATAACTACTTTCGTATTAAGAACAAAGTTCCAAAAAATATTAGTTTAATTTGGAATAAAGTTCTGAAAATAATATTATTAATTATTTATAAATAATAAATAAGTTTAAGTAATAACAATATGTTTGGAAAGAGTGTGGTGATCTAATTCTGCTGAGTCTTAATTTGTTATTAGGTTGTAAATGAATGTGTTAATGTTGACATAAAAACTCAATAATTAAACTAAAAAAAATAATAATATAAATGTGTGATTATTATGCATTTTTTACTGGGCAACCTTAAAACCAGTTATTACGTCTAGAATAAAGTTATAAAAGCTAAAAGGCTGGACTTAAATGATGTCTCTGATGGTAATTATAATTTAATCTAAATGTAAGATTTCCTAAGTTAAATAATCTTAAAACATACTAATATTACACTTTGAGCTTTTGCATAGTATGTTATTCTTATAATTAAGATCAATAACATTATTATGGCTAGAAATAAGATTGTAAGTCTTAACTAGATGAGGAGTTTCTGCAGGGCAGAGAATTTCTGTCGGCATAAACACAATGTCAATGAGAGTTGGCAGAAAGGTTACAATAGTCATTTTCCAAAATGACTCTGTACAACTATGTTACAAAAACACACAAAAAGTCATACCTTAAGGCAGAAGGGCTTTAACAACAGATCACAGATTCAACTCCTGTCAGCAAAAAGGAAAACTCAAAATCTACACTTTTACTTGAATTGGGCTTTTCAGATTAAAGAAGTGGGAGTCATTGACTGATTGCCTTTTGAACAATGTGTTGCTCTGCTCAGTATTAGCACTTAATACTGCTTCTCTCTTTTTTTACACTGACACTTCTGGTCATTTGGTGTAACTTTCTCCACTTTCAAGAACTCTGTCCTTGGATTTGATCCTTACATATCTATAAATTACACTGGATAAAAAAAAATCAAATCCACCAGACGAATAAGCCATGTTTAAGTGTTCAACTGTTGAGTCCCAAGCTCATCTCATGAACGTGCCATCCGAGCCCCATGGATAATATGATCTGTAACGCAGGCGTAGCCGTAAGTTTGAGGGACATCAGGTCAAGTACATGACTAGTGCAATCATTCCAAAAAAAAAAAGAAAAGAAAAGAAAAGAAGAAGCACCCTCATATCAGCAGCGCACAATTAATTGAAGTACCTAGTGCACTTAAACACTGCTGCTCCTTCATGCAACCTGCTCCGTTTTTATCTTTCCCATCTGTCTAATGATACTAATGTTTTTTCCACACACACACACACACACACACACACACACACACACACACACACACACACACAGTAAAAATTAAGATGCACTCTTAGAGAGGCACTTTTAGAAAGAGTAGAACCCCAACAGAGTCGTCAGTTGTCCCTCTGAAAAAACTCTTGAAAAATCCATGTAAGCGTTTTCTCAACAACCAAAAGTTCTAGGTAGAATTGTAACTCTAACTAGCCAATGAACCATCAAAACACATTCAAAGAAGCATTCTGTAATCTTAAGACTGTATGCTAATACAAGACTTTGGTTTAATAGAGATACAATGGTCCTAATAGACTTTTCTGACCTGTGATTAGCTCCTATATTGTATATTTTCTAACTATCCAATCACACTGCAACAATTCAGAATGTATTAAAAGGTAAAAATGTTCTATAGCCAGGGTCCCCAACCCCTTGAGCCATGAACCGGTACTGGGCCGTGATTTATTTGGTATTGGGCAGCGCATAAAGAATAAAAACTTTTAAAAATGTTATTTACATTTTATAGACATTTGGCATGCAGTTGTCTTATTCATCGATTTGTGAAGCTTGCACTGATTCTGCATGATGATTTGAGCTACATTTTTATTATACAGTAATCCCGCTCTTTACCGCGATTCGAATCTCACACCCCTGGTATATCACGCAATTGCATTTGCCACATAACTAATTTGATTGGCTGATTTTCCCGGTCTCTCGCGGATAGCAACATAGACCAAAAAACTTAATAAAAATATCATTATTAATTATAATATGAAGTAAAATGTTAATACAGTACAGTACTGTATACATCAAATAGCATTTTGGGGGTGGGGTCTGTTTAGCAAGGTTTTTCATATCATGTAAGTGGCGCGATAAACGGGGGATTACTCTATTTGTAATAATTTAATTAATAATTCTATGTATAATAGTAATATAATATGCACATATCTGCTCATGCATGCACTTTTCTGGTCCGCTTCATAAATGTTTAGAGATGACACAGAAAAAGTTTATTCATTCATTCAGTGATTTATTCATGCATTCATTTAGGTGTGTTAGTACACCATTAAAACAGTTACTTTTAAATATGTGTAAATATTTCAGTTGTAAATAGCTTAAACATTGAAAATACAATTAGAATTACCATCATTATGGCCAAGCACAATAAGCTTACTAACAGGAGATTCATAATCGTCACGATTTACCAATCTCTGCTAACTTTAATATATCTTAATTGTAATTTCTTGATCTTAGCTTTAGCTTTGAAAGTCACAAAATTCAGAGAATGTAAGATATTTGTACATTTGTACGTCAATTTGAGTACTTTTACACACATATATTACACACATAAACATATATTATCTCATCTATGTCAAATATCATTATACTCCAACTTCAAATGTCCACCAAAATGGTGACTGGCAAGAGCTGGCAGCCGATACAGGAAGAGAGATGTGGAGAGTAAATGAAAGTAGGAACATGGATTTTAAAATTGTGTAGGGGCTAGCTGCTAGCTAGATAGATAGATAGATAGATAGATAGATAGATAGATAGACAGACAGACAGACAGACAGACAGACAGACAGATAGATAGATAGATAGATAGATAGATAGATAGATAGATAGAATTTGGATTTAGATACCCTTACAAGGACATTTTCAACACAGATTTTTTAAGAAAGCTAGACATTGTGAAAAAAAGTTCAGCCAAAACAGTTCAAATAAATTGTTAATCTTTTTCATAAACCATTTCTACTTTTTTAATACTATTTGCATTTCTGTCCTGTAAAATTTGCACAATAAACACAATTTAACTTAATATGAAATTCCAGTAATGCATGCAACCGAAATTATTAGATAGATAGATAGATAGATAGATAGATAGATAGATAGATAGATAGATAGATAGATAGATAAATAGATAGATAGATAGATAGATAGATAGATAGATAGATAGATAGATAGATAGATAGATAGATAGAGGTAGTTAATATTTGTTTTAATTTACAACTCTTTTAGCAATGTATTGTGTTTTTTCCTCTACACTGTATTTTTGCCAACTAGCTACTACCAAAGCTGTGAGTAGCTGTAGGAATAGCCCTATAAGTTTGCACTGTACGAATTGTTTCTTATATTTTAGGTACCCAAAATAAATTGCTAGACGACCACTTCGTTCTACAGGCTATGTTTTGGAGTCCACATGGACAGCTGCCAAAAGCCAATGTCCAACTATTTTATGCACTGCTGTATGGACCAGGGAAGCCTGTTAAAAAAAGTCTCTCTCTCTACATTCTTCTCTCCTTTGACACTTCTTTTTCTCCTCAGGCATTGGTTTGCATCCTGTTTGAGCAAGGCCCATGCTGAGCCTCATGACTGCTTTACCATTTTATCCGTCTTCATTTTATGTTCTCTCTCTCTCTCTCTCTCTCTCTCTCTCTCTCTCTCTCTCTCTCCATTATCATCTCTTCCATTATAGACATTTATATATCTGTGGATTTGCACTGAGCCAGTGGAAGCCTGAATTACTTCTGACCATGCTGGGCTTCATGCCGCATCAGGAGGGGAGCTCGCAAGATAGACGTTTCAAAGCAGCCAGCACGCTGTTTGTTGCATCCAACCTTCCTCTCAGACAAAGAAAGACCTCCTACAGGTATCCCAGCATGCACTGGGCCCCCCTGATGACCTGCTGTTTAAAGTGACAGGTGTAATTTAAGACTCTCTATTTTTTGGTGATGACTTCTTTTTGCCCAAGATGAAGTGCCATCCACCAGGGTGATGCTCTGGAGGAGGGAGCTAGTGCTAATTAGAATCCAAAGTCGGAGGAGAGTGGTACACCTTGGCAGGAGATAAATCAACACGAGACCCCTAATTCATATGAGATGACCCTGAGGTTTTTAGGCAAAAGCTTCGTTCCACCCAAAAAAGGCTTAATTTATTATCTGTGGGGTTTCTGAAACAGTGATCCCTTCATCTGAGTTATTACAAATGCAATGAACAAGAAGACACCAAATTATGAGCAATTTACAAACAAAAATGAAACACGTTTTCCACTCGAAACCATGGGAATCACCAGTAATATAGTGTATTCACAGAACCACATCAAACATATCCAATAAAATGCTCTTAAGCTTTCTTTAGAACAATGACAGCTATTTCAAAAGGTAGTAATACCAATTGGATGCTGATGCACTTCTTTTTCGTAAAAATAAAAACTCATGACAAAAGCACTATTTAAAAAAAAATAATAAAAAAGGCCCTCAGAGCCGACAGGCAGTTAAAGTAATAATTCATAGCTGTCATGTTTACGCTTAGTAGCTGCTGTGTCTCTTTACACGCACTTGTGTACGTTTGGTCAGGGCTATAATTTGCCAGGAGCTTTGGGAAATCGTTATTGATCAGACATGTACACATATGAGCCAAAGCTTCATAATTAACACCACACCATGGGGTTCCGATCTGCACTGAGAGCAATAATGTGCATGTGTGTGCCTAATAGACAGAAATGTGGAGCTGCATTAAAGCTTATAGCTTGCAAAAGAAATTGAAGAAGAAGGAGAGAGAGAGAGAGAGAGAGAGAGAGAGAGATGTAACATTTGTAAACATTATTTACTCATTTTATGCCATTTACTTCTACATCTACTCCTGCCATTCATTTCTATTTTGCCACATGCGCTCAAATCTCACATGAAGTCTTTTTTAGTTTGGTTTATATGAACCAGTGGTTCTTAAATTAGGAGCAGCAGTGCAATGCATAAAATACAGATACTGGACAAGTGTTTTAGTTCATGTCCATATCAAAGTGCACTGGTTTGAGTCTTTCAGAAACTGCAAATATCCTGGGATCCTCAAACAGGAATTCTGAACTATAGTCAGCACAAACTCACCAAAACTGCATAGTTGAAAATTGTTAAAAATAGCGTCTGTTTAAATGTATATATATGCACTATATGGGACAAAAGTATTTGGACACCTAGCTTTATATGGTTCTTCTTTAAAAAGTCACCACAAAGTTAGAGGCACTTAGCTGAATAGGATATTTTTTGGATGCTGTAACATTGCATTTTCCATTCATTTTAATTAGGAGACACAGACAATGCAATCTCCATGAAGATACACAGGTTGGAGTGGATGATCTTGAGTGGCCTGCAGACCTCTGTCTGAACCTCAACCCTGTTGCACACCTTTGGGATGAATTGGAACGCTGACTGCACCCCAGGTCTCCTCACCCAACATCACTACTTGACTTTATTAATACCCTTGTGGCTGAATAACACAAATCTCCACAGGCGCACTCCAAAATCTAGTGGAGCTCCTAGAAGAGTGACGGTTACAGCAAATGGAGACTTAATGTGGAATGGAATGTTAATGGTCAGGTGTCCACAAACTCTTTCCATAGACTTCACCTATATTATATGTAGTATTATATATATAATTAAGTCACAATTATTTGGACTGTTTGTCCTGTGAATGAGCTGTTACTATTGAAACAACAGTGTATTAATATAAACCAAATTTTGATATAAAGCCTTTTATATCATGCAAGTAAAATATCGTAAAAAAAACAACAACTTCTGATAAGAATTTAATTTAAAGGAATTTAATGCACACCTGTCTGCTAGGACTTTTCTAGATAAAAAGTTTAAATATTGAAATACAGAAAAAAAAATGAATATAGTAGTTAATAAAAGATTAGCATAGCTGCCGAGGAATCAGTTGCTCCTGTCTGCATTGGTCAATTCTGCTTTAGATTGAGATTAGGACCTCCTACCTATTTCAATTGTATTGAGATAAAATGTATAAATATTTGTTACAACAAAAACATATATAAATGTGGTCTATTTTGAATATATATATATTTTTTCGTTCTCTATAGAAATGTAAATGAATCCTGACAATGATTTTAAATAATCAGATGGATATTGGATGAGGAAAAGGAGACGAAAATAGAGATTATAGGGAGGGACCATGGAGCTATCTATTTGTCGAAATTTCTTACTTTGAATAAAGCAGGCCTGGAGTCGTGGCTTCCTGTGTTTATTCACTACCTCACGCCACACAGCCCGTATCTTTTTCACCCCCCCTCTCTTTGCACCCCCCCTCCACCCATTCAACCTCACCAGTGCGCCTGCAATTGCATTATTACTGACAGTTCAGATATTGGATTTTGAACGGAACAAATGCTCTTAATAGGAATGAGATCACTCTGCTTAGACAGTGATTGGCTTATTGAGCCAAGGCCAAAAACAATTTGTGATTCTTTTGTACCTGCGTCTGTGCTTTGGAGATAGAGGCATTGAAGAGACGAGAAAAAGAGTGAAAGAAGAAGCGTGGTTTTATCTACTGCCTTGCCTTTCTGACCAGGCATTACTTCATTTCTCCTTGAGAGATGGCCTTGTAAAATGGGCATCTGAATTTTGTTTTTCATTTTTATTTTTTTTTACTTTATACATTTTAGTTTTTTTGCTTCAGTTAAAACATACTCACACACACGTATATACTATATATATATATATATATATATATATATATATATATATATATATATATATATATATATATATATATATTAGGCCTGTTAACTGATTAAAATATTTAAGATTTAATGGTTCATCACACAATTTTATCTGTTCTAAATGTACTTAAATGAATAGATTTTAATGCTCTAATAAACATGCCCATTGACAAATATGGCTGCTTTATGTATGTGCATTATTAGTGAACCCAAACTCAACATAAAGCATTAAAACTAATTATTCTTGTACGTTTTAAAGCAATTATGGTGTTTTAAATTACGTAAATCATCAGCACACCAAACTGAACTTTTGCAATGTTTCCACACGGACAGTTTCATTTGCCGGACGTGTGCACCGTGGCGGTTTTTGGTGCTTGATCTGAGACTTGGTGCATCAGTAAAACAAATGTTTTTGATTAAATTATTTTGTTTCAGTGGAGTTTATACATTTTTTTTATATCTGAGTAAAGACGGGATGTCGTGAAAAAATGTGTCACGTTAAAGGTTTTGATTTCGCCATTTTTATTTATTTATATTTTTTAAACTGGTCAAACAGAAACGTGCGCTGTATTAACTGCACGTTAATAAAATTAGTGCCATTAAAATGAATTTGCATTAAATGTTAATTTTGACAGCTCTAATATATATAAATATATATATATATATACAGACACTCGCACACCTCCTGAATGCAAGCTTTGTTTGCCAATATCGGGCAACATATCTATAGCGAGAGGTAATGAAATCAGAATATTAGGGATCCACTGTTGATGGTGCGCTGACAGCCTTGTAAAGAAGGAGTGACTGCGGTGATCAACCATGGGCAGAAAGGAAGAAAAGAAATACCTCCTTTTCCTGCTCAGCGAAAAATCATTTCTTTTTCTCTTTGCTCATCTCCTTCTGGCTCGCTGAGGAGTCTGACAGCTTGACACAAACAGCCGTGATTGGTGTGGCTGCTGGGATAACTATGCTCACCCGAACCCCTCTCTCTTTTTTTTTTTTGGCTGCAGGTGCATTCGAACGAGAAATCGGGAAATACAGAAACAAAAAGAGAAGGTAACCTAATAGGCAGTGTATGGAGAAGAGAAGGGACAGGTTGAAATAAATAATATTAATTTAAATGACAGAGTGCACACTTAAGGCTAGAGTCGTGCACCTGAGGTGGCGCTTCGTACTGGAAAGGTGTAAAAAATGACCAAAGACGACGCTGCACATTTTTCAAAAATGGCCGACTATCTATAACCGAGACGCGTATCAGGAGAGAAGGTTATTCATATTTACTAACCCTCAAGGGAGAACGATATATGTATGGCTTTAAAGCCAACTCAGGGTCTGGAATCATCAGTGATTCTCAAGTGAATTGTGAATGTATTTTACGATCTCTGTTATATATGACGTATATATAGATTTATTCACATAATGCTATGTTTATTAAAAATTATGAGATCTGGATTTCTTCAAAGATGAAAAGACAGTCGTAGCAGAGAGTGACTTTGAGTAATGTTCCTCCACAGAGGGACAGCTATAAGTTAGTCTACGCAGCATTACCGACACAAGGTTTGAGACGCAGCTCATAGATCAGAGTTGCTGTAGCATTTCTGTTTGGGTGAAGGAGAAAAAAGTGACTAGAGAAAGAATAAAACCTGCTGTTTTTTGTTTTTTTGAACAAACAGATTTGTTACGGTAATGAGTCACATTTTTTTTTTCCCTGAGTGCTGAGGCTCCATAAACACGTTGGATCAAAAACTCGGTTTTAACAAGGGATGGCTCTGAACACACACACACACACACACACACACACACACACACACACACACACACACACACATAAATCTGACTTCTGTTAGTGCTTCTTTTTATGTGCTCTCTATCTCACTTTCAAAGAGTGTTTCTCACTATGGGCTCCTGTTTGTTTGTGTGCTTCGAATGATGCCGTCTTTCACAGTTCAATTATAATACTAGAGAACACAAAAGCGACCATGGGTTCAGGCCCATATATAAAGAATGCATTGATTTGTCACTTAATATGCAGCTCATAATTCATTGTGAGTACACAGCAAGAGCAGACCAAACAAACAGTACATCTATCACTGTCTCATTGGATTCCATTGTCCTATTTTATTTTTCTAGGTGAATACATGGTGGGTACGTTTACATAAATTCAAGGTTACTGTATGGTTAAGATATACGCTATATAGATACAAATATTGGGGCATTAAAATTCTTTAAGTCTTATGTGGTTCTTTTGCAAGCTGTTGCCACAAAGTCTAAAGCACACAATAAAAGTATTGGATGACTTTGCATGTGGCAGCATTACATTTTCCCTTCGTTTAAACTAGGAGACTCAAACCGGTTCCAGCAAGATAGTTTCCCTGTGTACAAAGCCAGCACCATTAACTTTATATGATTTACAAGGGTTGGAATAAAAGATCTTCAGTGGCCTGCTATTGAGATTTGACCTCAACCCTACTGACCACCTTTGGCATGAATTGGAACGCTGACAGCACCGCAGCCATCCTCACCTTACATCAGTTCCTGACCTGGCCTTTGTGTCCGAATGTGTCCAAATCTCCTTGAAGATTGAAGGTTATTATAACAGCAAATGGGACCTAGATGTGAAATAGATATTTAAAAACACCACTGAATCTTATGGTCAGGTGTCTACAAAATTTGTCCAGATTGAATACTGTATAATATAATATACATACTATATCCTATAATGAAGTTGGTACGTTCCACTATCCTATTGGTAAACAATCAAAAACAGCTAAGGAACAACACCTATATTGCAGTTTGATTTCTAGTTTTGAGACAATCTGTTTAAACACCTGAAGTCAGTGCTGACATTGCCAAAGCCTACCATTACTACCCTTTCACTTGATGGGTTCAAGAACCACTGAGAGATGAAAGATCTTATCTCATCTATGGCCAGACAAGTAAACAACACAATCACTTTTTTCTTTGTATTGACACCAAGCTAAGATGACCATATATTGCTAAGGTAACTACCAGATAACCAGAGCCCGAACCCCCTGTCCCACTCCCCACTTCAGTGTGCAGTTAAATTTGGCATATGAATTATAACTTGAACACATTAGGAATGAACTTTGCATAGAATTATACAAAAAAAGATTCTCCAACATCTTTTAACATAAGTATCCACCCAACATATTAAGGAACCTGTATAATCTGCTAGCAATGAAAGAATGTTTGCAGCAGCCACCCAATTCGTACAGTAATCTGTTATGCTATCATGTTTTTGCGAGCTTGCTTTCACGAGGTAACTTAGCGAAAGCTTTTCCCCACCGATCCAAGACCATGCTCTTAAGGCAAAAATCGAAATCGCAGTTGGGTTTCATATTAAACTCAAAGGGAATAAAGGAATTAGTCTGGTACAGAAGAATAGAAAAAAGAAGTGTCAGTCCTTTTTCTTTGGAGAAAAACAGAGAGAGAAAGCTTTGCAACACCGATCAGCCTTTTATCCTCTGACCAACACTTTGAAGCATGTGTGCCTCTATGGAGGGAAGCATAGCTCTCAGTATCCCTCGGACATGTCTTTCTTCTTTTCCAGTCAGCCGAGAAACTTCTAAATATGGCTTCTGGGCAAATGGAGTAAATGAAACTACACGTAAAAGACGAATGAAAAAAAGGAGGAGCAGACAGTTTGCACAGAGAAAGAGATTCAAACGTCTGGGACGTCTATCGCCCACAGCAAGGTCACCAATGTTTATAAAAACATAAATTGCACATATTTAATTTGATAAAGGAAGAAATTGCGCGTCTGAATCGAGACCATGTGTCCCCCTAAGCACTCGAATAAATAGAACAACGGCGAGGTGAGCGAGACACTGAGAACTTGTTCATTAATGTTTCTCCTAGTCTTAATTGAAGCCCAGTAGGAATTTTGTTTTAAAGCAGCGCTAGTTCTCACATTCCCCAAAGTATAATACAGTACAAAGAAAAGTGAACAAAACAAAGCCAGTCAGCTGCTGAGGGAACACAATTCAGGTACACACACTTCACTACACACGGACTTGTGGTGTGATATATAAAACGCATCGTAAGCTCAAAAATGTAAAAACAGAATCAGAACCTTTATTTTTTCACAAGGAACTGGTGCAGATGTCAATAGAGATTCAAATATTACAAGGGTATACTTACTGTATAAAAGGATTGTTAGCCTGTCCACATGGGTTATATACTGCATACAAGGTTTTCAAGAAATGCTAAGCTTCATAAAGTTCTTATAAACAATTGTATTAAAATTCTATCAAAATTAAAACTAATTACTTCTTATACAGGATGGCGCAAGGAAATGGAAAATTTGGAACTAGTAGTTGATGCAATTGAGGCATCCTCAATTTTTTGGAACCAGTGTGACCTTGTTTGGAACCTCTTGCCATTCGATATAATGGAGCAGTGGAGTGGTGTTGGTCAGGGTTCAGTGTAGGTTGTTCAGTAGGGTTGAGGTCGGAGCTCTATAGCAGGCCAGGCAAGATCTTCCACTCCAAACCAATAAGCGTGGTTTGTGACATGCTATACAATTGTAACTCCCAACTTTTTTGGTGACAATTTGGGGAAGAACCAAATAATATACATAGCATTACCACAGTCATGTTAAGATTTAAAGGGTTATCACTGGTCCTAGTGGTCTGAGAATTGTTATAAACACTAATAGATGTCTACTGGGGCAGGAAACACACTGCCCCATACTCAAGGGAGAAGCAGCAGACAGGACTGTTAATAACAAGCTGGCCATAGTTGCTGTTTTTTAATGCCAAGCTGGGCTAGTTATTCTGTGTCTGCCAAAATCTGGTTTTATAGCAAATAATCAGAATAAAATAAAAGTAATGTCTGCTCAAACAAAGGCAAAATGCAAATACAGACCATGTGTCTATGATTTTATTCTTGTAAACTACACAACAAATATTGAGAGAGGATTAGAGAGAACACAAAAACCTATCTCAATTTTCTTTTATTTTAAAATTGTATATCGTTTTTAAACATATGGAGATATAGATGAAGTAAAACCCTTTGACCCTGATTAATATTACACTTTCACACTGTGACAGTGATGAGGGAAAACTCACCTGCTGTGTCAAGCAAAGGTTGAACAAAAGTATCTCTCATACCACTCTGAACTGATTTTCTAGGGTTTTCTGCATGTAGGTATCTTATTCGGCATTTAAGAGGTCACTATAAAACTCCACATAGATATTAATAAAATATTCATGTTCCCTTACATTAACGAACACTGTTTATGACAACAGTAAACATTTACAAACGGTGATCCTAAGTGTTAGTAAATTATTAACAGTCATTAACAATTCCCATTGAAGAGATTTCCTAGTTTTCCAATTTAAGAGATCCCTAGTTTCATGCTATTTGTTTCTGGTTCTTAGAGTGTTAATGTGGCCTAGTGCTATGAATTATTTTCAGGTTCAACACATCATTATTAACACATCATTGTTTTCCTCAATGCTGTTTTTTATTAGGTTTAATCACCGCCTCCATGTACTCCATGCTGAAAATCAGAGACTACATTTCTACATTGCTTTTATTTAAAACTATAGGCCAAATGCGAAGAATACATTGTACCTGAGGTGTTTTTGAACATCTGATTCCACATTTAGTCCCTATTTGCTGTTATAATAAACTCCATTCTTTTGGGAAGATGTTCTACTAGATTTTGAAATAACTGCAGAGATTTGTGCTCTTTCAGCTACAAAGGTGTTAGTAATGTCAGCTACTGATGTGTTGTGAGAAGGCCTGGGATGCAGTCACCATTCTAATTGTTTCTTAAGGCATTCAGTAGGGTTTAATTCAGAGCTGTATAGTATGTCAAGTATCAAGAAGCTCAACTCCAACCGATGCAAATCATATCCTTATGGAGTTCACTCCATTGGAAAATTTAAGGGAAAATTGAATGATGCTTTATTCATAGACATCCTATACAATTGTGTGCCTCCAACTCTGTGGTAAAAGTTTGAGGAAGAACCACCTATAGCTGGAAAAATCAGGGGGCCCTATACCTTTGAACAAATTGTGTATCTCAATGCCTTTACCTTATCTTAAACCTCCGGACCTGAGTTCTAATTTACCTCCTCTCAATGTTCTCCTTTGCCTGTATGCATGTGGTTCTTCTCTAAGCACAAATTTGGAAACATACAACTATAAAGAATGTATCTTTTTTCCTTCACTGGAACTAAGAGGCCCAAACCTGTTCTAGCATGACAATGCCCCTGTGCACATAGCAAACATAACGACATGCTTGACTGTTATAGGAAAGTAGAATCGCAAGCATCTGATACAGAGCCCAACTGAACACTTTGTAATTTGTAAAGAGATTCCTGACCTAGAATTATTGCATGCCCTCACTAATGATCTTGTAACTGAACACAAATCCCACCCCAGGCCATGTCACTCCACATCAGTCCCTGACTTTTCTAATGCCCTTGATCAGATAGATTGACCACAAATCTCCACAAGCACACTTTAAAATCTACTGGAACAGTAAACAGTTATTTAAACAATAGACTAAATATGGAATTGGATGTTTAAAAATCACATACAAAGCCCATGACAACAGGATTTATACGTATGATATGCCGTATGGTGAATTTGTGATTATTTAGAATGATCTTGGTATGTGCACAAGAAGGAATCCTAATGACTCTTACAGTGGTTATAAGGAAGTTATAAGATAGATCATTACGTTATCATAACGTCTTTAAGTTTTTATGAAAGATGTATTGATATGTGGAATAAATCACCAACTAGATGTAAACACAACTATAAACTGCTCATCTTCAGCTGTAGTTACAGCTGAAAAGTCAATTAGATTACCATACATTTTTTTCACTCTGTCCTCCAGTCAGGAGCAGAGTTCATCAATTAATGCAAGAAAATGAAAATAAGTGCTCCAGTATGCCTGACTTAATCTGATTTGCCCCTCTTGATGATCTGAGATTGTGTGGAGCTGAACCAAGACACCACTGTTGTCCGAGTCACATGATTACACAAGTTCACACAAAGACACAGAATCACAGTCTAGCCTTTTTTCCCCTCTTCCCTTTCTCAGCCTTTCCTCTCCCCTTGCCTTGTTTACCACCAGGCCAAAGACCAAAATTTACAAGAGGAACAAATCGGATCTGTCCTGCGCTTACACACACCATGCAAGAGACTAACAGAGGCCCTTTGAAAAGACACGAGGCTCCCAGTGTATGTAGAGTTCGTTGGGGTCACGCATCCCAATGCGTGGCTAGTTTCCATCCCCCCACTAATGTTTTGGACTGTGACGTTTGAGGCCATGTAGTAAAAGGGAGTCACACAGTTGCGTCAACTGAATAGGATCCTTTACGAGAACACACTATCTCCTATTGTCTGCAATTACTGCATATTGTGGCCTCCGGACAAGAGTGATGGGTAAACATACTACAGAGTTCCATAACTGTAGTGAGTATTGAAGAGAAGCTATAATAGAGCTCAGGACAGTGCAGGGGGTCCAACTGGGTTTTGGGTCAAAAGCGCTTGTTTTTGTGGCCATGATAAATGGTATGATCATAGAAACCAACACATCACTACAATCAATGTGAGAAACAGCAATCAAATTTAGAGATTAATTTATTTAAGTCCTTATTTCTATTTCACATCTCGTTATTTCTAACTTAATTACTTATATCATCTCGTAACAAGGTTATTTTAAAACAATTCATTTATTATTGGTCTTTAATTGCTCAAGTGCTCATCAGTGGTGGGGCTGAGATGTGAACTTAAAACCTTTCAAATAGAAGTCCAACACCTTATCCACTGAGCTATCACTTCCCTTCACAGTCGCATATTATGAGAGGGTCTCTATTTATAGGATGTGTACATCTGAGCTTAGTTAGTAATTAGAATATGCTGAATGAAAAAAAATGTGTGTGTTTCACCTTTTGGTTGGCTATGTTGGATGGCGATCACCACGATGGCCTCTGTGATTGCTGTTCATTGAAATCTTCGGTAGAGTGTGACATGACAAATTGCAATTTAGGCAGTTTTTCTGAAGGCTTGTGAACAAATCTAAAATGTAATCCAAATATCAAAGTCCAAATCAGGCAAAGGGTCATGTGATTAGCACATTACATACAAGGTAATCCAAAAACAATACATCAAATATAAGATCAAAACCAGAGCAGCAAACATGATATCAAGGCTTGGAATGTACTAAGAATAATAGAAACAGTGCTGATACTTTGCAATGTTTCTATGAATTAATGTCCTATAGGAGATAAGAGAAGTGTGTGTGTGTGTGTGTGTGTCTGTAATTGAGAACATGTGTGTCTTATTAGAAGCAGAGTGATTGCAAGCATGTGAGTGTGTGAGTGTGTGTGTGTGTGTGTGTGTGTGTGTGTGTGTGTGTGTGTGTGTGTGTGTGTGTTTTGGGAATTGTAGTCCACAGCAGCCATGTCTATAGAGTGAGCAGGTTGCTGGAAAACAGTTCTCTATAGACCTGACACACTTCATTTAAATATAGATGGTTATCATTAAATTGCTATTATTACTCACAATATAAAGCATTGCTAAGTTTGGAGTATTGTATTTTATTCACCTGAGAACAGATGATGGGACTATAATGAATTCTGAGTCTGGTTCCTTCCTTATGCCATCTCAGAGAGTTTTTCCTTGCCACTGTTGCTGAAATAATGAAAACGTATAAACTTATAGGCACTGAACTTAGTGAACTTGTCCAATGTCCATTGTTAAAAGCACTATATAAATAAAAATGTATTAAATTAAATTGCATACACTTGTAAATAATAGACATTTTTTTTACAATATATAATATATTATATAATATATAATAAATTATATATTATATAATATATAATTTATTATATATTATTGACTGATTTATATGTCAAATTTATATTTGTAATTTACTTATTTCTTTAAATCTGTTTATTTTTAAAAATGCTATACAAATACAATGAAATAGAATTAAGGTCATTAACCCATGACTGTTGGTAATATGGGGTGTACTGTTTATATTTATATTGATATATATAAAAATAAAATAAACAAATAAATATTAAATAACTAATTTCAATATGGAAGTGGAGACAAATGACATTTATTAGTATAATGGAAAATAATTCCATGAAAACCCTGACCCACAATTTGTGACAAACAAACAACATTTTAGTGAATTAATCAATTTGATGGACCACCATCAAATTTAATAAAGGAGTCTTGGCTTCTAACTGACAGCTAGATTGGCAGGTGAGCTTGAGATTACTGAGAGGTCTGGAGTTGAGCAGGCAGACACTATTACAGCTTAGCTGATGCAGGTGATGAGATAATAAAATAAAAATAGTCTGTTATTTTTAATATCGGCCATATCTACTGGTCACATACACCACACACGGAATATCTCTGCAAATCTATACACACCACACTAGCACATGACACCCCTGCCCATAAAATCTCAAATTGCTTTTTTTTTTAACAGCCATGCTCAAATCCATGTCCACAAAAATGTGTTGAAGCCCATATGAATAGGGCATTAAAGAATGTTACTGCATTATTATCACAATCAAATCACAAACATAAAATAATTTTGTTTATACACTTTTTGCCAATATTGTCATCGGTGATTGCCACTTCTTCCTCCTGACCTTTTTTCTCCTTGAGTTCTTTTACTGGAGATTGAGTTCCTGTCCTTGATAATGCCAGATAAATCACATTTAAAAGGACTTGTGACAGTCCATAGTCATAAAATAGCTTGATGACCTGACTATGAAAGAAGAAAATAAAAACATTATCACTTTACAACCAAATTACATAAAAAAACGACTTGACGGAGTGATGTGATGGAAGAAAACAAGCCAGGGATAGTTTACAATGCAGAGGGCAAAGGTCATTAGGGCAGAATATTAGATCAGGCTATGACACAGATGGACACAGTGGCTCATCCTGATGCATAATCCCATTTCTCAGTGTCTCAACAAATGAGATATAATGGATTATCTACCCATTGAGGCCTATGAGAATGATGAATAAAACATCATAATAAGATAGGGCTTAGGCTTTAGAATCCACATGGTGAGTGCAAGAAAAATAGAAAATAATAATAATAATAAAAAAAAGAAATAAAATAACTACTACAACTAGGCTACTACAACTGCTTAAAAAAAAACAACAGCTATTACTATTGCAATGTCCACAACTACAATATCAACAAGAAAACAATGACTTCTACTGCCATGCCACAACTATAACAAGAACTATGACTACTACCACTGCTAATATCACAATGAAACAACAACCATTACTACTATTACTTTTACAACAAAACAACAGCTTTTACCACTGCCACACCCACAAGCACAAAAACATCTCTAGCTCTATCTCTATCTCTATGTCGTCTCACATGGCGTTGAGACGACGCTAACTTCTAAAGCATTCGCAGGGATGCGGGAAGTGTGGATTGGAGACGCAGCGTTCTGTTTCAGGAACTTTAGCTGCATCAACAACACTTTGGGAGCGCTATAGGACCTGACAAAGGTCAGTGAGGTAGACCAGCCCGCAGCATTTCAAATGTCTTGGAGAGACACTCCAGATGAAAAGGCCTTAGAGGCAGCCACACTTCGAGTTGAGTGAGCTCTGACCAAGAAAGGAGCAGGGAGACCAGCTGACTCATAAGAGGAGTGGATAGCATCCACAATCCACCTACTAGGGTCTGCTTATCAGCAGTAAAACCCTTTTCATACTGACCTTAGCAAACAAACAGCTGGTCCGACTTTTTCCAAACGGCAGTTCTGTAGACGTATTTGTCCAGTGGTCACACCAGGCAGATCCAGTTAAACTTCTCCTGGTCGGGGGTTAAGGTTAAGCTAAGGGCACATTGGGGACATATCCCGGTCTGGGGTAGAGGAAGGCACTGGCCATGCCTGTGGTAAACCCCAGACAGGAGGAGCTCGCAGATGGGGCGTGACGGTTCCCATGCCAGTAGAAAATCATACTTGATTGTCAAGAATCTCAAGGGCACTTCGGACAGTGGCTTAAAGGGAGGCTCAGACAAGGCCTTCAGAACAACAGACAGAACCCATACAGGCACACTGGGACACACCTGATGCCTCAGCCTCAGGGTACCGTGGAGGAAACCTGTCACTAACGGATTTTTCCCTAGTGACTGCTTGGCAAGCAGAGCATAATAAGCGCCAATAGCGGACATGTAAACCTTTAGGGTGGAAGGAGACAACCCTTTAGTGAACTGTTATTGAAGAAAATCCAGCACTCGGTTAACCAGGCAGTTAACCGTGTTTAAGTGGTGACCTATGCACCATGTAGTGAACAGGTGCCACTTTGCAGCATATGACCTCTTCGTGGAGGAGACCGATTACACAAGTGATTCAGAGCACGTAAACGTTCCCAAAGTGTTGTTGACGCGTCTCGAGTTCCTGAAAGGGAACTGTGAGTACTACTACTACTACTACTACTACTACTACTACTACTACTTTTACAACAAAACAACAGCTTCTAGTACTGCCACGTCCACAGCTACAAAAACAAGAACTATAACTACAACAACACTTACTACTACTACTACAACTGCTCTTTAACCTCTATAACATGTACAATGAGAAAGAAATGTGCTTAAAATATTGGCAAATTTATACAAAAATAAAAATGAAAAATATCATATGTACACAAGTATTCACAGCCTTTGCTCAGTACTTTGTTGAAGCTTTTTTGGCACCATATACAGCCTCGTCTTTTTCAGTTTAATGCTACAAGTATGGGACACCTATTTTTGGGCAGTTTCTGCTATTCTTCTTTGCAGAACCTCTCATGCTCTATCAGGTTAAATGGCGAGCATCAGTGCACAGCCATTTTCAGATCTCTCCAGAGATGTTCAAGTCTGGGCTCTGGCTGGGCCACTCAAGGACATTCACAGAGTCGTCCCATAGCCACGCTTTTGTTATCTTGGCTGTGTGCTTAGGGTCGTTGTCCTGTTGGGAGATGAACCATCACCCCAGTCTGAAGTCCAGAGCGCTTAATAGCAGGTTTTCATCAAGGATGTCTCTGTACATTGCTGTCCTTCAGGTGCCTTTTGCCAAACTCCAGGTGGGCTGTCAGGTGCTTTTTACTGAGGAGTGGCGTTTTTGTCTGGCCATACCATACAGGCCTGATTGGTAGAGTGCTGCAGAGATAGTTGTTCTCCTGGAAGGTTTTCCTCTCTCTAAAAAAGAAATGCTGGAGCTCTTTCACAGTGACCATCAGTTTCTTGGTCCCTGACTAAGGCCTATCTCCCCCGATTGTTCAGTTTTGAGGGACGATTGCTCTAGGAACTGTCCTGGTGGTTCCAAACTTCTTCTATTTACAGATGATGGAGGATACTGTGCCAGATATTCCTCAGATCTGTCCCTCAATTCAATCTACAGACAAGTCCTCTACAGACAAGTCCTTGGACTTCATGGTTTGGTTTTGTGCTGACATGCACTGTTAACTGTGGGACCTCATATAGACAGGTGTGTGCCTTTCTAAATCATGTTTAATCAACTGAATTTACCACAGGTGGACTCCAATCAAGTTGTAGAAACATCTCAAGGATGATCGGTGGAAACAGGATGCACCTGAGCTCAATTCTTAGTGTCATGGCAAAGGCTATGAATACTTATGTACATGTGATTTTTTTCGTTTTTTATTTTTAATCGATTTGCAAAGATTTCAATCAAATTTTAAAATAAAGCTGTATCATTTCAAAATGTGGAAAAAAGTAAGTGCTGTGAATACTTTCCTGGATTACTACTACTGACATTTCCACAACTACAACTTCAAAAATAAGATCTATGACTAGTACTACAATTTCTACAACACAACAATTGCTTCTAATAATAATTATATATATATATATATATATATATATATATATATATATATATATATATATATATATAAATGATATTAATAATTTAAACCACATTGCATAAATCTTTGTTTGTGTATTTCCATCTACACTCTAACACTTCATAATTTATGTGACTCTAATGTAATTTTTATAAAAGAATATTTTTATAACCCGTATACGTCATACTTTGTGCTGTTTAATAGGAGATGGCATGGGTCAATGTTGCAAAGAGAAGAGGAGGCCCTGCTCAGGGGCTGAAGTGATTATTAAGCTGTAAAGCAGGACATCATGTGGCAGAGGACAAAAGGCAGAGACTATTAAGAATGAACAATGAACAATAGTTCATCAGAGAAACACACTGAGGATATTCAGACTTGGACGTCTCAATCCATGAGGGCTCACACTGTTATTTTTCTTTTTTTTTAGAAGAGGTTCAAATAAGACACGACCAAAAGTCCCAAGGGCTGGAAAGATTTATGGAGTTAAAATCATAGAAATTCAAGACAAATGTATGTGAATGTGTTGTATACATTGTGTACAATGGTGACAGAGTAATGTCTGGAATCTTATAATGCCAATCTACACATACTTTTTCCCCCCGAATATATCTTTTTATATATAATGACGTGAAAAAATAAAGACTCTGTAAAATCATTGCATTTTGGGGAAGATTGAAGAGATGTTCTTCACTTGCAAGTTATTTTCAATAAGAAAAATTTGCCAATTGTTTAATAATAAAAAAAACACAATGGGATATGCTGTTATAGCTAAACAGTTAATGAATTAGTGGTGCTATAAAGCCCAAAACAATGTTACTTTTACCACACTTACGTTTACTATTTTTTCCTAGCACAGCTTAAAGTCTTGTATCCCTTTTGATTTGCATACTTATAATCCATTGTTCCTGTGAATAAGTTAATTCTATAGAAATATTACAAAATATAGTCCCAATTTGCTCTCATAATAACCCCCACTTTTCTGGGAAGATGTCATATTGACTCTGGTGCTAACATTAGCTTAACATTAAAGGGTTGATGTAGTCCTATGTCATCTAAAGGCCCTCAACCCTGTGTGCGCTATGGCTGCTTTATCATGGCTGACCTGCTGATTTCTGGGATATGTGAAGGAAAAAATTTCACTGTGCTGTAATGTACATGTGACAAGTAAAAACAAAAGTTATCATAACAGCAAAAAAGACTAAAAGTGGAAGAGCAAGTTCAAAAAGCAAAACCTTTTGTTCAAATAATGTAGTCACTTGATTCTCCTATGATGTCAAGTGAACTTTGTAATATTGTTTAATTGTATCTAGTGCTATATCACTCCACGTAGGTTTTTTGTCACTTGTCTTGCAGCACCTTATTTACACCTACTATGTCAGCTTAACTCTAAACTCCTAAAATTCTGTTGCTAGGTCACTTGAATTTGGTGCTATGCCATTTAACGGTAATGTTATGTCAACTTTGATTAACATCTTTGACAGCAGAAGTCTTTAAAAAAGATGGTATCTATATAAATGTTAATGTAGGTGGATATCAGGTGCTAAGAAAGGCCTATATAGTAGTCATGTATCTGTATGAACATCCAGCTTAAGTAAAATTCTTCTGAAATCGCTTAATCTAGAAATATCTTGGAAATCTCTGGAAAGAACCAATGCTACAAATGTTTCAGAAGTCCTATCAGACTTGTATATTTTCTTAGAACTTACTGATTTAAAATTCTGAAAAGGAAGTTAATCCTAACCACACTTAAGCAGTAAAAACGAAATAACAAAGTTAGTACTAATGAACTCCAGAGTTCTCTCATTTCACATCATGGCTCCCTCATTAATTACATGAACTCCAGGCTTTTTTTTTCAGAGAGGTCAGGAAGTGCGTTAGCCAGCGCTGAACATGCATTACCATGTGTGCTGCCCCAATGTTGTTCATAAAACAAGAATTTATCAGGTGACCAGAGATTTATAGGAGCATGTCTCACCTGCATTAGTGGCTCGCCTCTTAAACATGAGAGAGAAACGAAGAAAGAGAGAGCTACTCAAGGAAGTTTAACAATTTAAGACTACAAGGCCAAAAGCACATCATTACTCAATATATACACATACACACTAAAGCTTATACACCTTCCCCTACACACAAACAAGATAGTGTTGTGTAAACAGCTGCTTTTTAATCACGCCAGACCAGTCAGTATTTTGTGTTAATAGAAATGAAAGGAATTGAGTTATGAGAGGAATCTTAGTGAGTAAAGATGCCTTTCTCTCAGTATGAAACAAGCATCCATGCCTCACAAGGCACAGCAAAAAACAACTAAAAACCGAACATGCCAAGTGGAGGTTTCGAATAGATGGACAACTGACATAGTCACTGATTCATTCATCCATCTTCGGTAACCACTTTTCATGGTAAAGGTCAGAATGAACCCAGATCCCATCCAGGGAACACTGTGTATGAGGTGGGAATGTATTCATGATCAGTCCAGTGCTTTAATACCAGAACACACCACATCTAGGAGCAAGTTATTGCAGCCCTTTGAATTAACATCATTGAATGGAGCTGGCAAATTTCTGAAAAAAACAAAAAAACAAAAAAAAACAATGTGGACCCAATGAGCTCCCCATTTGGATCAAACCATGGACTTTGTAGCTATGAGGATTTAGTGCCATTTGCTGCACAGTCTTGAATTTCAGATTTACTGCATTCTGATTACTACTTTCTTTATGGTGGTGTTTATGGGGGCTACAGACCACTTCTAAAGACACCTTATGACAACAGAAATAAACTGACATAAACAAAAGCTTTCAAAAGCCAACTTATGTCAAACTGTGCTATGCAACATTGAAACAGCTGATTTAGGTCAAAGTCAGAGTCATATAACTTTCTTTCGGCTTCTCCCATTAGGGGTCGCCACAGCGGATCATCCGTATTCGTGATCCGCATGTTCGATTTGGCACATGTTTTACGCTGGATGCCCTTCCTAATGCAACCCTCCACATTTATCCGGGCTTGGTACCGGCACTAAGAGTGCACCGGCTTGTGCAACCCTAATGGCTGGATTTCATATAATAATGATGGTGATGATGGTAATGATGGTGATGATGTGATGACATTTGCCAACTGTGGGGTCAATCTGTCTCTTGAACTTGTGGAAAAAAAAAAAAAAACAGGACTCACTGCTAAACATTTAACCGGTGATAATCATTATTGAATTCCACCACTGTACATGTTTCATGTATATCTATTGACAGGGATAGGCAATATATATGGTACACGTATTTTTCAAATATAAAATTGGATTTTGTAATTTGTATTTGATAGGTTTGCTGAAAATGGCTTCATGATTTGTATCAAAATATTGTAGTGTTTTGTATTTTTGTAGTTTTAAAATACAGTAAAATACAGAAAATGCAGAAAAATCTCAGCAGAAACCTGTCACTTGACAGATGTTATAACCACTGTAAGCCGTTACAGCTTACAGTAGTTAACAAGTAGTAAAATAATTATAATTATAACTACAATAAACAGCAAATCTAACTACTTTTACCTAATAAATGGCTATAGTGACTATTCTTTTTCGTTTGAATTGTGGTGGTAGCTCAGTGGTCAAGGACCGGAGGGTCCAGAGATTCAAATCCCACCACCGCCAAGCTGCCACTGCTGGGCCCTTAAACAAGGCCCTTAACCCTCTGCTGCTCAGTTGTAAGTCACTCTGGATAAGGGGGTCTGCCAAATGTTATAAATGTATGTAAAAAGTCAAAGATGACACTTGTTACTTCAACAGTTACTAATATGTATAGTAGTGGTTTTAAACAATTAAAACTGCTTTGAAAGTTAGAGGCACACAACTGTATAGGATGTCTAACTAGAAAACTTAAACTTGTTCCAGCATGACAATGCTCCTGTGCACAAAATATGCTTCTTGAAGATATGCTAAACATGGGTTGTAGTGGACGATCTTGAGTGGCCTGCTATAGAGCTCTGACCTCAACCCTTCTGAACAACTTTGGCATAAATCAAAATACTAACTGAACCCCAGGCCTCTGCACCCTTCATCAGTACCTAAATCAGTCTCTACACTCTCCAATATGTAATGGAGTATCTTTCTAGAAGCGTAAAGGTTATTACAAGGACAAATGGGGACTAAATGTTGAGTGGGATGTTTAAAAAAAGCAAATAGAAATCTTATGGTCCAGACTTAACTAAATGTAACTTCTTGATGACTCAATTCCTTCCTTGGATAGACAATGAAATATCTATTAAGGAAGGACACTATTGTCAATCCTATCTGAGTTTGATTAAACAAGCGAGTTTGATATTTACTTATTTTCTTCTTCCCCTCTGCCTCCATTCACACTACAAGTCAGCATTTTTTACATAGGCATATGTCTTGGTATCATTGTATCATTTGTATCTTCTGAGATACTTTGTTTCAAAAAAAGTTGATCAGTGAAAGAAGAAAAAAAAGACTGAAAATGTCAACATTCTCTCTTTCTGCTATGGGTTGGTTTGTTTTTTAAATTAATATACCAAAAGCGTGTTTCTGGTCTATTGTAGTCTATTTAATATTAATACTGTTGGCTTTGAAAATGCCGGTTTTGGTATAGATGGCAAAGATTTTTGTCTCATCAGACCAAAAAAAGAAAATAAGCAGTATTGCTAATTTCTGATGTCTATTGCACGCACACAAATGCCAAAGAGAATGAGATTTATCAAGTTAAAAAAAAAAAATAGAACTTTTTCACAAACTGGCTTCATCCAGTCAGACTTTCAGATTTGCTTTCTTAGCTTTCTGCCTCTCTGTTTTTCCCCTATTCACCTAATTTAACAACAAATAATATTAACTACCAATGCTTAAACAAATGATTCATATATTAATACTATTAAGAACTTAACAAACATGCACTCATTTGTTTTTTATGTTTAGGAAATCAAATAAAAAGATTGCGTCTTGTATTTTTCATCTGTGCATTAAAAAATGCCCATAAACCTCCCTGGGAACACTGCCATAGATTACACTACATTATTATCACATGACTATTTAATGTATCTATTGCAAAAATAATTTTACACACATGTGTCTGATAAATGTAATAAGCCTATAATGTATCATAATGACTTTAAAAGTGTTGCTCACAAGCTTGTGCAGCTGTGGAATCTCAGCACAATCACTGACTCCATTACCAGCAACAGAAAGCCAATTACAATACTGAATCACAAGCCAGATTATGTTGTGTATAAGTGTGTGTGCGTGTGTGTGTGTGTGTGTGTGTGTGTGTGTGTGTGTGTGTGTGTGTGTGTGTGTGTGTGTGTGTTTGTGTGTTAGGGTAATTATTAGGGCATCAGCTACACCTTATATGATGTTATGTAACCACAACTGATTAAAAAACTGCTAATGCATGCACCAGCTGCTTCTTATATAGCTGAATTATTTGGTTGTGTGATAAATCAATTTTGTCTGAATTCGCGGTAATAATGCAAAAACACGACAGCAAAAAAAAATTAATTAATAATAATAATCCTCCACTGGAAGTCACATGCAGTGACCAAATCATAAATGTTTAAAAGACCTTTAACTGTCAGATGACATGCTTCGCTTAATGCGTTTGTTTTTCCCGAAGGATAAATTAAACTTAATAGAGCTGATCCAGCGTCATTTCCTGCTTTGTTTTTAGCTTTGTAATCATTAGGATGTGAAAATCAATAACTGATGCTGGCCTTTGCTCTTTGAAAAGCATGAAACAGAGGACCTTTGCTGTATGAATGCTGAACCATGCTCATTCTGTAATGAATGTTCGAGCAGCTTTGTCCTTCGAGGCCTTCCCACACACACACACACACACACACACACACACACACACACACACACACACACACACTGCCCCCTCGGTGCCAACTCAAAAACTATCTACGCAGCTCTCATGACAAAAACATGTTTCCTAAAGCCATGTAAACTCTCCTAATGAAACAGTTGCCTGCTCTTCCTCCTGTGGGTTCGGATGTCCCCATTCTGCCATCTTTTCTTCTAAATCAGCACTAAATATTTCACAACGTATCGGCCAAATCATCGGACCTGCAAACAAAATAAAATATGGATCACAGGCGAGTCTGCTTGTTGCTCTTGTGATCATAGCGGAATACGAGATGGCGCTACACTGAGCTCTTGGGCCGAACTTTTTTCTTGCCGAAATTCAGGTGTATCATCCCGTGACATTTGCATTATTTAATGTCATGTTTTATTCATCCATAGCAGAACTCACAAATCACAGTGAATGAAGTAGCACAAGTGCACGAGTCTTGAGAGTTTGTATCGTTACGGTGTGTCGTGGTTTACTCGCTCTGGCTGACTGACTCCAGCTGCTGCCTGAACAACTCTCTCACTCTGACAGAACGGAGATTTATGAGTTTTGTGTAAATGTGCAGGTGTGAGTATGTACCATATAGATTTATGGACTAATGCATTAACAGTGCTTTTGCTGTGTCTGGATTTTAGGGGTATTGTTTGCTCATAATGCAGCTTTATATTTGGCCACAGTATCTTATTTCTGTGCTGCTTTGATAACAGCAACTCTGGCTGTAGTCCTGGTTGTATTTCTTTACACAGCTTTAAATGAATGTACACGATTTCATATTTTTTTTTGGTTTCTATAGTAATGAGTTAAACAGGGAGTGTATGGATAAAGTTGTTGCTTTTGTGAAGCTTTCTTCAAGGAGATATTTATGCAGGATTACTGAAAGATCAGTCCTGGGGAGTTTTCCACCCTGGTAATATGACAAGTGCGAGAAAAGGCTGATTAATGAACAGAAGTCCTACAGTTCAGGAACAAAACGTTCTACACTATTAAATTGATAAAAGATATGATACGTCTGTGGGAGCCTATAAAACTATATGGTAAAAAAATGTACATATTGATTTGGAAGGGGAAAAGGAAATTTTTTACCAAATTTGGGCCAAGTGCTGCCAGAACTCTAGCGCCACCATTAGAACAAATGTGATGCTAATATGGAAGCACTTTAATGGTCATAACTTTTGAGACCTATTTTTAAAAGTCTTAAAGGCGATTTAAAATTTTAATGGACCATACAATGTAATTTTTGCCTCAGTTAACTTTCCGCCATCTTGATTTTTGTTAAAACTAGCCTTTTTTGCTACGCCTCCTACAAGCGTTAGCTCTTCATTATTAAATCTGCCACACATCCTACAGGGTAATATTAAAAAAAACTCGAAACTGTGATGGCTTTTAAGACATTATATATCAGTTGAAGAATTTGTGATTATTTCCCAGAAATTGATTTCTCAATGTAATTCATTTCAAGTACATTTTATTTGTAGAGCTCTTTTACAGAGATAAAGAGGTTATGAAGTCGTATAAAAGAATGTTTAAGTTTAATACCTCTCGGTTTGTTCCTTATAATTTTAAGTTGATCCCTAATGAGCAAGCCAATGGCCACTGGCGATTGACTTTTATTTCAAATTCTGTCTGACAATTGAGTTTTCTTCCAGCCAAACATTTAGAGTTTTTCCTGTATTTGTCTTTTTTTTCATTTTATTCTGCTCCTACTAATTATGTGAAATCGACAGAAAATTTGAAATACATCTGTCGATCAACCTGGATAAACATTATAAAAATAATTTTGAATAAAATTGTATAAATTGTTTGTCGAGAATTCCCGCTTCTTGACACCATGCTGCCCATTCATCTAGACCTCCTACAGTATGGGAGAATTCCACCAGTGTCCATTTATACTGCATTATGAGTGAAACCACGTTTAACCATGTTGCTTAAAATGGCTCTGCATTCCTGGAGTTGCTTACGCAAAAGAATGTCTGTGAATTTATGGCTCAATGAGTCAAGGTGCTTGGCCCCTGAAAAATGGTTGCCATTTCAAATATTGATATAAGTTTGACTGTCATTATACTCTGATCCCTAACAGAGTATGATAGTGTATTTTATTTCCACTAGCTATGCAAACTCTTGCACTCTAATGTATTTACCAGATAGGGCAAATAAATTACAGATGTGCATTAGAGTTTGATTCTCACTAAAAGCCTATATCCCATAACGTCCATGATGTTCTTGGACTTCTGAGTGTCTTCAGGCTTATACTCTCGGTTGCTTTAAACTGCTCATGTATTCCTTTTGTCTGGTTCTATTCAGGCTCTGGGACAGACACAGCATCAGCTGGCTGACTCCCAGGACCAATAATGCAATAATGCTATGCTAACCAAATGAGCCTAATCCAGCATATGGGGCCAAATCCTATCATTGATGTGTCAGATGTCATCAGAGAGACCCAGGATGAAGACTCCACTGAGGAGTGAGTGAATAAGTGTGTTAGAGATGCACAGTCTGACTCACGCACAAGGTCATACTCGCCGAGAAGCCAGCATGGGGTATGCATTATGGAGGAGTGCTGACAAAATATGAAATATGCTTACCCATTCAGTCAGATTTAGACGCTAAAAATAAGGCAGGGGAGACTTCAGTCAAAGCAATTCAATCAATCGCTATTAAATCTGTACTGGAATTTGGTACGGCTGCGCATGAAGATGTGCAATAGAGTGCACGGTGCTTAACCTTTTTGCCCTGCCGTGGCAGAAAGTACAAACACAGCAGATATTTCCGTATCTGGATAATGATACGTACATAGTGGGTTTTAAAGAAAGGGTAATGATGAAAGCAGTGTTGTAACACACAAGAAGGTCAGCCCGATGTTTTTAAAAAAAAAAAAAAAAAGTGATCAGAAAAGACTCAGCGGGCTTGTAGACGTGACCTTTGCCATCCTAATGCATTACGGATGGAGCCGAGAACACCCAGCACAGCAAAGCTCATTTATAGTTCTATGCAGCAGTTGTATATGCTCACAGCAGCACCAGACCAGTACAATCAATACGTTGTTATCCATCCACTTTAAAAGCAAGCACAATTGCCATGGAGGGTCTTGTCAATGGGTTCATGAATCACACACACACACACGCACATATATTAGATGAGGTGCCTGTGCCTCAGCTACAACACACTAATAAACAGGCTCTGTGATCACGTAAATTATTACCTTAAAGGTCATAGGTCACAGTCTTAAGACTGTGAGGTTTCTGCTTAGGTCATTGTTACCCATTTCCTCCTTTTGGTCTATATCATTAGCATCTACACAAACGTCATTAACAGCAGAGAGAACAACAGCAGGAAGTAACGCGGCTTTAGGACACAGAGCGGCGATCGCTTAATTAATGAATCAATTAACGCAGCTGAGTTTGATTAACTAATAAAACCAGGGGATGAGGGCATCACACGCTTATAAAGTGGCGAAAGGAAAGCGAACAACTTCCCGCTTTCTCAAAGATAATGAGCGATATCTCAAATCTATTTCCTGATGGCTCACTAAATTAAACACCATGCGCAGCTCGTCACGACCCTGAGGTTACCGAATGAATAGCTGAATGAACAGCTGGATACAGACTGATGAGGCTTCCATAAAGAGGATCATATCCTCATTTTGTTGTGCATTATTTTAATACTTTTAGAGCTGTCAGATTCATAATTACATCTAAAATGATGGTGTCGGCGCTCTGAAAGACTGTACCTGCCATTTCCTGACTCATTTTTACGTTTAAGATTTTCATTTCGACTCAAACGATGTGGAAAAGAATGAAAAGGGATGATGGGGTAAATCACAGGTTCACCCAGCCCACCTGTGGTACAGATACAGATGGACGTTTTTTGTATATAATCTCATTTCTATGATATAGAATTGCAGTAAAGCAGAGAACGGAAGTGTTTCAGATTACCTAGAGAGGGCAGACTGACATCACTGTTCAGCTTAGTCATTAAACCAGTGCAATGTGCTTTTAGTAATTCAGCAAATGGTGTCTTGTATTAAATCTGTGGCTCAGCAGCTGGGTGTGAACTTGTTTTCTTCCCCAAATATTAAGATTGAATTAATCACAATTAAAGGTTTAATTCATTCTGAAGTGCAACAGAAAAACTCCTCATCTGTGGGTATGTGTGGGTGTAGATGTGTGCCTGTATGTGTGTGATGTCTTAAACATATCAGCACAATGGGAAAATTAAAAAAGATCTCAAATCATCTTACATAGTGTATATGAGCTGTTCTTTTTTGCTTTCTTTTCCTTTTTTTGTGTGTTGTTGTAGACAGCTCTTTTTGGTGTAATGAAATCAAAACACTTTAAATGTTCAATACTTGTGCTAATTGTATGTGATGGTGTCCGTAGTTACATTTATAAATGAATGAAAATGAATATACAATTTTTTTAATAAGACACAGACACAATAAAATGCATGCAAATAGGCTTAAATGCTAATAGAACAGTTATTTTAATACGGAATAAAACATCTAGGGACATGAGGTTTTAGGAAAATAATCAGTGACGGTGGTGTGATATGAGCTGACATAAAGCAAAGTCTTAAAACTCTTAAAACTGACTGTTTTTTTTTTCCCCATATCTCACTTTTTTTCATTTATCACTTAAAACTTACATTATATAGACAAAATATTGTGGACACCTGACCATATGATTCATATGTTCTTTTTGAAAGTCTCATTCAACATTTAGTCTGGTTTGCTGTTATAACCTTCACTCTTCTGAGAAGATGTTCCAATAGATATTGGAGTGTGATTGTGGAGATTTCTGCTTACTCAGCAACGATGCTGTTAGTAGTCAGGTAGAGCTAAAGTTGTTCAATACAGTCGAGGTCAGAGCTTTGTAGCAGGTTATTCAAGATGTTCCACTACAACCCGTGCAAAGGATATCTAATCGGAGCTTGTTTTATGCTCAGAGGTTTGGATCTTCAAATTCAAGTGAAGGGAAAATGTAATGCTGCCAATACAAATTGTTTGCATCTGATTTAACAGTTTGGGAAGAAGCACATATGGCTGTAAAAGTCAGGTGTCTTGATACTTCTGTTCATATTGTGTATGTCATCATGTAGTATTTTGTTATCAAGAAGCCAACCGTCCTCAATTTTGAAGATTCCAATGGCAGAACTTTGTTGCAATGTGCTCACATTGGAGACTACTTCCAAAAATGTTAAATATACATCTCCAAAGGTGTATCATCACCAGATCAATGATTAAACAATATACAGCACATATCCACTGAAGTGATGGTTACTAGAGGAAGCATATCAAACAAATAAGTATATATATTTTATATATTATTATATATATGCAGCCTGGACTACTGTATAGCTTTTGCTCACAAATCAAATTTGAGAATTTCTGAATCACTGTGGTGAAATTCTATATGTTATATATAATGTATATATATACATTCTATGTTCCCTGGTGGTCTAGTGTTTAGGATGCGTCGCCTCATTCGATCCCCGGTCAGGGACCCAATCCCAGCCATTAGGGTTGCACAAACCTTAGTGCCGGTCCCAAGCCTGGATAAATGGGGAGGGTTGTGTTAGGAAGGGCATCCAGCGTAAAAAACATGGGCCAAATCAAACATGCGGATGGTCCGCTGTGGCGACCCCTAATGGGAGAAGCCGAAAGAAAGTTTTTATATATATATACATTCTATATGTTAAATAATTCTGTGTTGTTAAGTAAATCAAAAAGCATGATAACATTACATAAATACAATCATTGCACTAAAAATGAACAACTAGGTCACTAGGTCATAATACAGCTACAGTAGGTTTAAAAAGAAAACAATCCATAGAGAAGTTTCTTATCAGTGTGTGTGTGTGTGTGTGTGTGAGAGACATAGGTAGAGATATCCAGACCACCAAGCTGGCCAGACCAGAGGATTGGATTTTTCTCATACAGTCCTGCTGGCCAAATGCCATTTGCACAGTCATTAGAGTTACAGAGATAAGGTCAGTAAGTAAAAAATGAGAGGCAGAAGGAGAGAGAGAGAGAGAGAGAGAGAGAGAGAGAGAGAGAGAGAAAGAGGAAAAAGAGAAATAAGTCATTTACATACAGACTCTAACACTGCATTTCCATTTAATTCCCTTAATAGTGTTTAAACCTTTACACTCCTGGCTTTATAATTCAGTAACCTGAGTGAAAGTGAGAAGAAAAGCTACAGTATGCAGTTACATGCTGGGGGACCTGGTGGTGCAGGAGGTAGTATTGGTGCCTCACAGCTTCAGGGTACTGGGTTCAATCCTGAGCTCGGGTTACCGTCTGTGCAGTTTCACATATTCTCCATGTCTCAGTGGTCCCCCTCTCCTCACAAAATCCTAGTGGAAGGTGAATTGACTACTCTAAATTGCTCCACAGTGTGTGTGCGCTCCTTCAATGCACCCACGATGCATTTCTGCTTCCAGAAACAATGTGACATTTTTCAATCTTCATCTGCTCAGTCTGTGACCAATGAAGCCTCAGATTCCAGTTTTCGGCTGACATAAGTGGAATCTGTTTTGACCTTCTCAGTTTGTAGCTCGGTTTTGATATGTTGTGCTTTTTGAGATGCTTTTCTGTTCACCATGGTTATTCGAGGGTACTGTAGCCTTTAGCCAACTTAAAATAGTTTTTGACCTTTCCCATCAAAAAAGCATTTCTGCCTGCAGAACTGCCACTTGCTGGATTTGTTTGTTTTTTTACCTCCCTTTTTTTTCAAATTCAACAAATCCTGGGCGATATCTGATTCTGATTTCTGCTCAAACCAGCCACTTCTAGTACTAACAAACATACCAAGGTCAAAGCCACCAAAATCCAATAAAGACACGAACATGAACTAAATCTATTGACGTATGTCTGATGATTATATCTGCATGATTATAAGCGATGCTCCATTGTCACATCGCTCGCTGATTGGATAATTGCATGAATGGGCAGGAGTACAGGTGTCCTAATAAAATGCGAAATCAATGTCCTCTGATGACCCCAAACTGTATATAAGCACTGATTGAAAAATAATGCTTCACATATATTGTTGTTTGTTTAGTCCATTAAAGTGACTAATACTCTCTCTCACTTTCACACAAACACACACACATCTCTGCGCTCACAGCATGAACATGTATTATGTTTTTAGCATAAGCTGGCTGCAGTTACTGTATAAAGGACTGTGCGATGACTAATGTCCAATCTCTATGAGCCAGTCAAATGATGGCAAGTTAATAAGCTCTGGTGCCTCTAATAAATCTAATAAGAGCTTTGGGCCCCACGCAGACATCATGATAACCCTGCTGAGCCGGGAAAATTCAAGCTTAATCTCTCTCTCTGTCTCTCTCTCTCTATCTCTCTCTCTGTCTCTCTCTTTCTCTGTTTTCTCTTTATGCAGAACACAGCACTACTACTCCATGCTTTCATCCTCCATCTCCCTTTCATAAATCATGTGTAGGATTTGGATTGCTGTAATGCAAGCCTGACTAGGAACCTCCCCTTTCCTTTTCTTCTGCATCACTCCGCCGATTTATCAGCTGAACAATTACAGAGGGTCACAGGTGCCGCGGAGAGAAACAATATCTCCTTTCAGAGGCGCAATCACATTTCAGAGTAGTTACATCCAATTGGCGAGGAGGAATGCAGTTTATTGGATAGGAAGGAATCTTACTGCTGTTAGAGATGGGCCTCTTTCATTCACTCTCTCTTTCACATGTTCTCTTCTTCAAATCAGAATTCTTCCGTCACCCATACACACTTTCACTTCGACTCCACGTGTTAGCAGTCGTTTTCCTTTACATCGTCTCGACGCAAAAACAAATAAGATTTATACTTTATAAACTGTATAGCGTAACACAGAAGTCGTACTCAATTTTTCATGAATGCTTCAACATTAGTGCACATGTAACAAAATAACCACAGTATCCACAAGCATCATTTTAGGTCTGATGTAAAAACTTTAGCTTTATATAAGCCAAGGAATTATTACATAAGAAGAAGGAAGTAGTAAGACATAATATCTTGTGCTGTTTTTTGGGGGAGGTGAAAATCTTGGACAAAAGTATTGGGACGCTTGACTTTGGTAAGACCTGCTTTGTTGTATGTTTCAGAGACAGTGTCATTGACAAAAAGACAGGAGATCTAGAAGCTCTTTGCTAGGCAGGAGAAAAAGAGGAAGGCCAAGGAGAAGGTTTATGAATGTGAGGAGGGAAGACATGCAGGTGATTGGTTTGAAAGAGACAGATGAAGAGGACAGGGTGGTATGGTGTCAAATGATCCGCTGTGGCAGACAAAAAAGGAGCAGCCAGAAGAAGAAGAAGAACAAGAAGAACTATATATGTAGCTTTATGTGCAGTGGTCTAAAAAAACCTGGATTCTGGAAATCTTTAATCTTGATATGGGGAAGAAAAGACATGAGGACAAATACATTTGTGATATTTCCAATTGTATTAACTCATTCAAACGATTTAACAGTGATGAACTTTAAGTAAACTAGCCATTTAGTGTCATTATGTAGTAAAGAAATCCCCCGCTTTACCGCGGTTCGAATCTTGCGCCCCCGGTTGGTTTATCATGGAATTGCATTTGCCACATAACTAATGTTATGTGGCAAATGTTTAGCTGATTTTTTAACTTTGTTAGTTTTAAGGAGTTTTATGTTGAAAATATCGAAATGTATTAATAAAAATAGAATTATTAATTATAAAATAAAGTGAAATGTTAATACAGTAGAGTACTGAAAGTAAAGTATGCGGTGATGTGTATTTTTTACTCCGCCTCTTTTTTGATGTCATAGGACACTTCAACCAATAAACAAGCAGAGAATCTACGCATAGGCTACTACAGAACTGTATGCTGTACAGTACATGTACTCACTATTAATGTTATCCAGTGTACTGTATTTCTACGAATTACACAAAATTCATCTCGCTATATTCTAGCAAATGTTTTCTGTTTGTGTTTAAAGTGTGTGGGAGGATGATTCACAGATTTGGAACGTAACCACCGCGATAAATGGGGGATTGCTGTATTTACATTTCTCTCGATTTGTTTGTTGGGCAAGCCTTAAAAATATTCTGATTTAGCGTGCATCAAATCAATTACAGCTGAGCAATTGGGTTTTTTAATTGTTTAATTTTAATTGTTCATACATTTACAGGATATGTTTTGTCCGACATACTTGTATGCCATTTCCTCTTATGGGGGGGAAGAAGTTCTAATTTTCTTCGAAATTCCATGAAATGGGGAAATCTTCAGCTTCCAAAAATATAACGAGGATTATAGACATGTGATATCTAAAAACAATTATCACACAGAGTTGCTTTGTGTGCTTTGGTTTGAATTTTCCACACATCTGCAGTAACATTGAAAACAACACACTCGATCTGTTGAATGTCATTTCAGATTATGCATTTGCAAGGCTAGACATTTGCAAGATAACATAGAATCGCATCACGGCCCATTAAGCAGCAGCCTCGAGTACGGCACCAGAACGTGTGACAGAATGAGAAAAGAGCAAAAGAGAATGGATAGACCATTGTCCTTCTTTCTGAGTGACATCAGGGTCAACGGCAAATGACAGACCTGAATCGGTGTTAGAAATGTCAGAAGCATTAAACAGTGATTTCACATGGGATTTGTACCTGATGGAGGACACAGAGTTGATCTGACACACATCATTCTTTGTGTAGAAACAGAAGAAGGTTCTTGTATATTTTGTTTATGTTTTTTTTTACCTTTGTCAATACATGCAGCAGTCAAATCAAATTAAAACAATGATTTTTCAAAGTTTACACACAAAGACAGCTATTCATGTGAGTCTGGATTCTCTGGTTGCCGCTGAAAACTAAAAACATTATGACTTAAACTTATTTTAGACAATAGCTGGAAGCTGTATAAACCCCAAATTCTGGTATATCTGACACACACACCCACACACACACACACAGACACACACATGCGCGCAAGCATGTATTGACCAATACCAATATCACTACATTTTTTGAAGGTCAAGATGTACATTTTCTATTTTCTGGATTATTTCACAACCGTTCACTTCGGGCTACGCACAATTCCCAAGTACACAACTCCACAACAACCGAGACATGCAAATGGATGCATTTGAATTCACATATTGTATCGAGTTGCAACACTTTTACTTTCGAATAGATTATACACTACATTAAGAAACACATCTCAAAAAATCGAATTCTCCAGCGTGTGCACGAGTACAGTGCTTCGTGTGGAGGCCTTAAACCAACCCATGCAGACCATCGACTTCTCCAGGCGTGAATCTTTTACAACTCGGAATAAATTGGCATCATTCCTGAGGGCCAAAACAAACCAAGAGTCAGAACAGAAACAGCAGGATGTGGGAGCTTCTGGCCATTAATTTTGAATTTTGAAGACATTCAGCACAAAGCAAATGAATCTCTTATAGCCCCCCTTTCTCTCTCTCTCTCTCTCTCTCTCTCTCTCTCTCTTATATACAGATATACACACACACACACACTTCAGTTTCATGTACATGATCTTAACTTATTTACAACAAATACAAAGGCAAAGGAAGTAGCAATATTACTACAGAGGTTTCTGCAATTTCTGGGTCCACATCTTCTCAATTCTCTGGCTGCCTCCTACAAGGTGTGCATGTGTGTGTGTGTGTGTGTGTGTGTGTGTGTGTGTCTGTGAGGTGCCTTGTAATGCTCCAGTTTCAAGTCCATGCTGTGCCCCTGCATTATACCTGGTGTTCCTGGAATCCCCTGCAATCCTGTCCAGGATACAATTGTCGAATGTTTTTCAACAAGATTTTTAATTTGCATCTGTAGAAATGTGTAATTTTTTTTGGCAGTCAAATGTAAAATTTCTCTACATTTTTCTAATCTGTAAGAAGTAATTTTTTTACTTCCTTATATGGGAAAAAGGGACTAGAAGGAATATCAAGGGAATGACTGCTTAAACTGAGGTAATGTAAGAGATCTTGTAATAAACATAATAAAAAGCAAGTAAACAAGAGATTATTTTTCTATTATTTATAATTAATAAATACATATATACATATATATGTGTGTGTTGACTGTTACATAATAACAAAACAGTTAATATAATATAATATAATATAATATAATATAATATAATATAATATAATATAATATAATATAATATAATTTGAGTACATTTTTATATTTTTGCAGGATTTTAATACAGTGATTTAAACTTATTAGTTATTTTTACCATTCTTTTTTGCAAAACAGCTCCAGTTAAATTAGATTGGATGAAGAACATCTGTGAACAGAAATTTTCAAGTCTTGTCAAAGATTCTTAATAGGATTTAGGTCTGGACTTTGACTGGGCCATTCTAACATAAAAATGTGCCTTGATCTCATACATCCTATTGTAGCTTTGGCTGTATGTTAGGATCGTTGTCCTGAAGGTAAACCTCCACCCCAGTCTCAATCTTTTGCAGCCTCAAGTAGGTTTTCCTCCATGATTGCCCTGTATTTAGCTTCATTTATCTTCCCATCAACTCTGACCAGCTTCCCTGTCCCTGCTAAAGAAAAGCATCCCCACAGCATGATGCTGCCACCACCATGTTTCACGGTGGGGATGGTGTGTTTAGGCTGATGTGAAGTGTTAGGTTTCTGCGACATATGGTGTTTTGCATGTAGGCCAAAAATTCAAATTTTGGTCTCATCTGACCACAGCACCTTCTTCCACATGTTTGCTGTGTCGCATACATGGCTTGTGACAAACTGCAAACAGGACTTCTTATTCTTTTTGTAAACAATGGATTTCTTCTTGCCACTCTTCCATAATAGCCAGATTGGTGGAGTGCACGACTAAAAGTTGTCCTGTGGACAGACTCTCCCACCTGAGCTGCGGATCTCTGCAGCTCCTCCAGAGTTACCATCGGCCTTCAAGTTGCTTCTTGGTTCAATGCTCTCATTGCCCGGCCTGTTTAGGTGGACTGCCATGTCTTGGTAGGTTAGCAGTTGTGCCATACTCTTTCCATTTCCAGATGCTCCATGAGATGTTTAAAGCTTGGGATATGTATTTATAACCTACCCTACTTTAAACTTCACCACAACTTTATCCCTGACCTGTCTGGTGTGTTCTTTAGTCTTCATGATGCAGTTTGCTCACTAATGTTCTCTAACAAACCTCTGAGGCCTTCACAGAACAGCTGTAATTATACTGGGAGTCAAGTAAACACAGGTAGACTCTAATTACTAATTAGGTGACTTCTGAAGGCAGTTGATTGCACTGGATTTTATTTAGGGGTATCAGAGTAAATGAGGTTGAATACGTATGCATGCCACACTTTTTTAGATTTTTTTTGTTGTAAAAGACCATGTTTTATTTTCCTTCCACTTTACAAGTATGCGATACTTTGTGTTGGTCTATCACATAAAATTCCCAATTAAATACATCTAAGTTTGTGGTTATAACGCAACAAAATGTGGAAATATTCAAGGTGTATGAATACTTTGCAATGTACTGTAGATACAATGCTAAGCATCTATCTAATGTTTTTATTGTGCTAATAATTGGGCTGTATATTGGGCTGCATATACTGTGCTTGGTGTTTAGGCTAGTGGCAGATGGCCTGGGTTGATGGGACATTCGTCGCTAACTAGTGAACGGAACATGATGTTTAAGCCTGGTTTTAGAATGCTGGCAGAGCTCGGGCCGAGAGCTTTTTCTCAGCATGCAGTCTGTTTGTGTGCGAACAGCAGCTCTGAGTGACGAGCGTGTTGAATAAGTCGCTGGTGGAACGAACCTGTCAGCCTGCACTGCAGAGAGGACGCTGAAAACACCTGGGAGACTTAGCACCATCCACTTGATGACATCGAATCAAATGACATCACAGCTCTGTCTCTGCCTCGGCAGTGGAGACAGAGTCATTAGACACCGATCTCACATAGACACACACACACACACACACACACACACACACACATGTACACACGAGCATGCACACACATAGAATGAGGTGTGAAGGCATGAAAGTAACTTCAATTCGCAGGTCATTCACAAGCTGGATAGGCATATTGATCCAGAGTGGAGCACTTGTGGGCAGAGACAAGGAAAACAGGATAGTGATGGAGCAGAAAAGCACATGGTGAGAAAAAGAGCTAGAAGGATGAATACTTATTTTCTATTGTGTCTCTGATGCATGTTTATATATATATATATATATATATATATATATATATATATATATATATATATATATATATATATACATTTCGAAATAACAGCACATTCGTTTCATTTCATTTATACCACAGCAACTTGCAAGCAATGATACATTTTTATTTATTGAAGAACCATGCTGTTTTTCTGTCTATTGATAGCTATGTAAATTGAAATCTATGTATAATGTTTTTGAACTTCCATTAAAAATGCATTTATCCTCTATAACTTTTTTCTGCAGTTTGTGATGTACCTAGAAAATGAAAGTAACAACTTTACAGAATACTACAAGCATATTTTTCTAAACATTTTAAAAGCATTGGGTTACACCATACAAGTCCCTTTGAAAATTGTAACTAAAGAAATGATTACATGTAGAGAAATTGCATTCATATAAACCCACGATTTGCCTTGTAGCCAGATCTACAAAATAAATCAACACCATTCGATCAATCACAATCAAGAATTCAACAGCGCCTTGGTATAAAGGAAATTACATTCAACACTGTATAAATAAAATAAATATCTGATCTGAAATGCTCTAATAATGGAAGCTCAAGGGCAACTGATTTATTGCATCAATAAAAAATGCAATGAAATTTAGATTTTCCTGAAAATAATTTTCTATTCACACAAGGTCTGCATACCTAAAATTTTACCTTTGAATTTGTAGGAACCTATTGCTGCTTTGATATAGAAAATCCAACAAAAATGTGTAATTGCTCTAGCTTTTTCAGATAGAACTGATATCCAAAACCTGTCTACAAATCTATCATTAAAGCTTTAGCAAAAAAAAATAATCTTTGTCTTATTCCATGACCCTTTTTTGTTAGACTATAAGAGAAGTTGTTTAAATTTTTAAAAATTACGCATACATTACACAATTAAGGTTCACAAAAAGCAACAATAAAAAATAAAAAATAGTATGCAATTATAATCAGATGCAGGTTTTACATTTTCCAGTAGGCAATTATTTATCGTATGAGAAACACAGTTTAATTATCACCTTCACTTGCAAAGGAAAGATTTCTCACCTCGTCTTTGTCAACGCTGGAGATACTACATTTCAAATATGTGTGTTCAGAATTCATTTCGAACTTTCAGGGTAAGGCATCAACAACATTGATGCTGATGTAAGCGCAGATGATGATTTGTTAGATATGTAGGTCATTGATATTGCAACCTGGTCTCACAAAAAAAAAAATAACTAAGAGACAAGCTAAGGATATTTATAGCACTATTACAGAGTCTTTTTGATCTTGTGTAGCCTTTGGGGAGGTTGAAGCTCAGTTATAAAAGCTCTGGGGTACTGAATGGATTTCCCAGGATTTAAATCGCTGTATTGCCAATTTACCATTCTTGGGCCCTTGAGCAAGGCCCTTAACTATCTGTGCTCCAAGGATGTTGTATTATGGCTGACCCTGTGCTCTGACCCCAACTTCCTAACATTGCTGGGATATGTGAAGAAAGAATTTTACTGTGCTGGTATGTACACGTCTTTCTTGTGTTTACTGATAAGTAAAGATTTTCTTAAATATGTATCAAATATTTAACAACTAGTCACACCAATTTTGCCCACATGTGCAAACAAAAAGTCTGTATGCGGTAAAGAGAAGTGAGCTTCAGTGGTCTTTCTCTCTGGTCTTTGATTGAGTGGAAACTGTATTCATTTGGACTAACCTTGGCGTTAACAAAAAACTGTATTGCAATGTGATTGTTTAGAGCAGAGCCAGTGAAAAGAAATCTAACACTGTGTGAGTAGCTGGTGTGTGGTTTAGATATTTCATACATATTTAAGCAAAGCCTTTTGATCGGAAAGTAACTAACAAAACTATTTACACGTTTTATGACTGTATTCCGTTTTTAAGTTGCATACACGATATAGACTTTAACACTATATAATTTGAGGACACCTGACCATAAGATTTTTATGTGCTTTTTGAACAACCCATTCCATGTTTAGTTTGCTGTTTTATTAACCTGCTAATTTCAATTTCCTGAAACAGTAACCTCCACTCTTCTGGGAAAAATGTTCCACAAAATGAAAGGGTTGCTCATGAAGATTTCTGCTCATTTGGCTACATGTGCATTAGTCAGGTACTGATGTAGAGTGAGGCCCAAAGGTGTTCAGTAGGGTTGAGGTTAGAGTGCCACTCCAAACCATGTAAACCATAACTTCATGGAGCTTGATTTGTGCATAGGAATATTGTAATGTTGGAACAGGTTTGGATCTTCTACTTTAAATGCAGGGAAACAACTTTGGGGAAGAACTCCCAATACTTATATTGTATTATACATCCTTTTCTTTGAGACTTCAGTTGAAAAGAATTGAAAAAAAAGAAAAACTGTTGCTAATCTTTGCATCGTTTTGCTAATTCAAATTTTTTAACTGAGAGATAACATTTCAAGTCAAGTCAAGAGTCAAGTCAAGAGGCTTTTATTATCATTTCTACCATACACAGTGGTACACAGTACACATTGAAAATGAGACAACGTTTCTCCAGAACCCTGGTGCTACACTAAACAACATAGAGCTACAACACACATCATAAAGCTACATAACGTGCATCGAGTGCAACACAAGACAGTGTGGAACAAATACACAACACAAAATAACACCTAATGTATACTTTAAATATACAGTACTGTGCAAAGAGGACAATAAAAGACTATGAAGTATATGAGTATATATGTAAACAAACACAATGTAGTGCAAAAACAGCAGAAGCAGCATTTGAGAGGTACAAAAAAAAAAAACCAGCATGTAAACGGTATAATATGGGTAATTTTGCAATGAGGATCAAAAGTGTTTTTGTTTGTTCAATGAAGTACTGATGTATTTTTCAGGGCAATCTTTTAAACTGAAGTTACCTTCTGCTTGATAATCTGTCAGATAGAAAGCCATTTCTACGTTCTTTTATTTCCCCAAACTTGTGTGAAAATTTCCAGCTTTTTTTAATGCAGGAAAGACTAATTCCAGCATCAAATGTATGGTTATATAAATGGGGCCCACTAATGGAACCTCTGAGAAGAAATCTTTAGTAAACAGGGTTTCTGTACTCTTCTCAGAACATGCTTCTTGTCTGTTGTAAGCATGCATATGCTACAGATATGGTGGATGTAGATTAGACTAAAATAAATCCAGGAGTATACTTTTAAATGCAAAAGAAAGCAAGAAATGAAGATATACAAGCAGACAGGGTGCATGCAGATTATGAATCTGATAGGCCACTTTTATCTTAAATGTGCCGCTATTAAGAAGAACAGCAGAGGCCCCGCTGTGGAATTTCAATTACGCTTGACGTCCAATCTTACTGTACGTAAATACTTGCAAAGACGATAAAAGGTCCCTCTGCACCTGTGCCAAACTTGATGAAGGGCAAGTGGGCAAGACTGCATTGCAACATTCCATCTCATCATGGAAAACTGGCTGAGAGAAGAGTCCAGATTACCAGGACACCTGTTTTTTTGGGGTGGATGCTTGGACCATCACAATTTGGCACTGTCAAAAACAATGAAATCCTTACATTGCCCATTTTTTCCTCTTCTGACACATTAACTTTGAGAAATAAATGTTTACTTGCTGCGTAATAAATCTCAGCACCGAGATAATCAATGTTATTTACACCACACTGCGGTTTTGTGTTATATATATGTATACTGTATATATATATATATATATATATATATATATATATATATATATATATATATATATATATATATATATATGATTATATGATGTGTATGTACTTATGTGTGAGTCAAAAAGCCTGAGGGTCCATCATAAGACCGCAGGGTCCAGCGGCAGTTGAAGCAGAGAGAGAGAAAGCGAGTGAGAGAGAGGATGAACAGAACTCAGGTCATTACTTTCAGACTCTCTTGATGTTTGGGTGCAGCTCCAGGCAAGCTCCTGCACCTCTCCTCCATCGCTCCTGAGCCTCTCTCATCTCTTGCTCTGTCTCTCCACCGGTCTGAAGGAGACAGTCTGAATCTACATAAGAGTGTGAATTTTTGATAATCCTCCCCAGTCAGACACAGAGGCACAGGGGAGAGAAGTCTGCACTGGCTAACAAGCACAGATGGAAGAAAAAAACTCACATTCGCATTCACATTTAAACCCATGCACGTGCAGCATCACTTCCTGCTGGATAATACACACTGGATATGCCTCACAGAGAGCTGAGAGCAAGAGGTGAGAAAGCTCACTGGGTTGCCAACTATTACAAACACACCCACTTTATTTGCCTACTTTTCCTTCATTTATTATATTTATTTATTTTTTAGAATAGAAAAGAGAGTGTGAGAAAATTGCACACAGATTTATCACTTTATTGTGACTCCTTGCAGTTGTAAGGTTTATTTTTCATGCTATTTGTTGTTTTTTTTTTATCTCAGTTACATATTTTTATTTTTGGTTTTTATTCTTTTATTTGCAATGAATTCTATTGTTATTTGTAGTATTATTACTCATATTTTCATTCAATTCTGAATAGTCGAGTCAATTAAATTTTCGTTCCAAATAGCAAGTCTATTGCAAGTTTATTGTTTTTAAGTTATCAAGACTTTTTTTTCATTTCAATTGGAGAATTAACTGCTACTTTTTCAACAGAACTGTAAGTTAATAAAACACTATTGCATTTTTATCTCATAACACACAAGGTATATTCTCAGGTCAGAACCCGGGTCATTATTTTCCCCAAGTCATTAATTTTGACTGCAAGTTCAATAATCACACAATTGCATTTTTATCTTTCATTTCTTACAATTTTTCTAGTAATATCATTCAACTGACAAACATTTGCCTCAAAATTACTTGTTAATATTAAGAAGCTTACTTTCAGCTTCGGTTTTCAATAATCAAACTGCATCAGCACATGCGTATGTGTGTAGACTGTCTAATGTGTGTTCTTTTCAGCAAACACTGCTGCAGTAGTAGTGTGCCTGCTGTGCTCTATGGGACTCGGTTTGCAGGAAATGACAGGCTGATAAATAGAAGCACAAAGTCATAATTGCAAGATAAAAATTTGCAAGATGTTACATAAGAATTACAGGATTAAAAAGGAATCCAGAGTAAGGATTCAGACAAGAAACACACATGGTGTGCACACATATATATATATATATATATATATATATATATATATATATATATATATATATATATATATATATATATATGTTTATGGACAACTAACTATAAGATTTGTATGTGCTATTTGAACATTTTGCTCATTTACCCAAAGGTTGTTAGTAAAGTCAGGTACTGATGTAGGTGAGGTGAGGTGAGATGTAGTAGGAGGCCTGGGTGTCAAGGTCGTGTAGTACTGGACATGGTTTGGGTCTCCTAGTGTAGGTGAAGAGAAAATGTAATACTACCTATAAGACATTCTTTACAATTGTGTGCCTCTGTGATAACAGTTTGAGGAGGAACAACATATGGCTGGAAAAGACAGATGTCTCAGCACACACAAACACACATACAGTATATATATACACACACACAAATATATATATATATATATATATATATGCTTATTTGTGTTTGTATATATATATATATATATATATATATATATATATATATATATATATATATATATATATATATATATATATATATATATATATATATAAGTTTCTCTTATTCACAACTATCAATCATACATTGACACACTACTTTAAACATGCCTTTTTATCCCTCATCATACACCTTACACTGTTTATCCCAGTCTTGATTACACCCTCCAATAAAAATTAAATAAACAAGTATATATTATCATTGCCTCTGTCTCTCTGTATATGTGTATATAATATACTGTTTCAGACTGTTTTTTCACAACAGTTTGAACATCTGTGTGTGTGTGTGTGTGTGTGTGTGTGTGTGTGTGTGTGTGTGTGTGTGTGTATGCATGCTCAGATATGCCTATGTGCATTCTTAACCACACACTCATTACAGGCGCAAAAGTTCATTTAGTTATCAAAACCTTTTTTCCACAGAACCCTTAACAGCAACCAACCATAAGTGAAAGTGTTTCTTGGCAGGGAAAAAAACTTGTCAACTCGCCATTTAAAGAATAATGAGATCAAGTGTGAAAAGGAGCCACCTTGAAATTAATAACATTCCAATAACATGTCCTTAACTGTCTTCTACCTTTTATATCCCAACAAATTGCCAATGATTATGTTATTACTTGAATGATTATAGGAAATAACTATATATATATATATATATATATATATATACATGTCCTGATAGTGTGTATACTGTAAATTCAGCATGGAGTCCCAGAAGTCAGACTGTTCTTTAACAAGCAAGTGAGCCTGCAGAAAAGCAAGCAATGAGAAGAGAAGTTGAAAAAAGGAGAAAAAAAAAACCATGCACATGTGCAGTCACACCCACATGCACGCATGAACCCATCAACCCGCACACAAAGCTGGTAAACCGTGTTTAAATTGTGAGACGCTGTGATGTTCATCAAAGTGTGTGATCGCACCAAACAGGAAATGTGTTGAACAAGCAAGTGCTGCACACCTGTCTGTTCAGCGTGGCGGAACGCGTGTGTACGCTGGTGAAAAAAATATGAAAGAAAGAAAAAGAAGAAGAAAAAAAAGTTTAAGCATTTTACACTCATCCACTGTTGTGTATGTGTTTATACTACATGCCATGTATTAATGGGAAAGCCATTCGGCTTGTTTATTAAGGGATGCTATGCAGAAAGGACAATTTATCAGCGTGGTCTAGCAGTAATTAACTAAATGCGCATTAGTAATTAGCTGATTTGATGCACAGTGCGGGAGCTCTTGATTCCTAAACACATCACTAAAGTTTACATGGGTGACATACGAGCCCATTAAAGATCAATGAAGCACTGATGCACTATAAACCAAGACACTGATGACATTATTAATCCTGCTTCTGGCAAACATACACCGAATCACTCAACACAATAGATCGTGAGAGGAATGCTTTCCATCGTGCAGCCACTGGTGTGACTACGGGATTCTTCTGTTATTAAATGAAAGAGTTTCAGATATGAATGTTTGTGAAGCACACAGAGGCCAAAAAATCCACAATGAGAACAGGTAGACCAGAGATGCAGGACATCCCTGGGTACACACAGAGGTTTGATATTTGGTCTGATGTCTTTGTCCTGAACATGCATTTCATTATCGCGAACGTTTCCCATCTGCAATATGAAATCCGGATGAAGCAAAAGGCTTACGGAGGCATTGCCTGAAGTGCTCAATTTCAGCCCTGGGTGGGATCAGTGGCCAATAAAAATGGCAGACTTTATTACATTTTCCTCAAAAGAAAATAAACAGTCTCATCTATATCAGGTAGCTGAGCACAATTCCCAAAGCTTATTAGGAAAGGGTGAGTGCTTGGAATCAGTTCAATACGTGGCCAAGGAGGGACACTGGGACTGATGGCAAGCATGCAGACTGACTATCTATCTATCTATCTATCTATCTATCTATCTATCTATCTATCTATCTATCTATCTATCTGTCTGTCTGTCTGTCTGTCTGTCTGTCTGTCTGTCTGTCTGTCTGTCTGTCTATCTATCTATCTATCTATCTATCTATCTATCTATCTATTTGTCTACAGTATGTATCTATCTATCTATCTGTCTGTCTGTCTGTCTGTCTGTCTGTCTGTCTGTCATCTATCTATCTATCTATCTATCTATCTATCTATCTATCTATCTATCTATCTATCTATCTATTTATTTATTTATCTATTTGTCTACAGTATGTATCTCTATCTATCTATCTATCTATCTATCTATCTATCTGTCTGTCTGTCTGTCTGTCTGTCTGTCTGTCTGTCTGTCTGTCTGTCTGTCTGTCTATCGATCTATCTATCTATCTATTTGTCTACAGTATGTATCTCTATCTATCTATCTATCTATCTATCTATCTATCTATCTATCTATCTATCTGTCTGTCTGTCTGTCTGTCTGTCTGTCTGTCTGTCTGTCTGTCTGTCATCTATCTATCTATCTATCTATAAAACATATAACATGTTAACTTATTAAACTAAGGAAATGTACCATTTTAAGGAAAAATAAGGTAATTTTAAATTTAAATTTAATGACTGTAACACGTTAAAAAAAGTTGTGACGGGGACAACAAAAAGCTGTAAGTGTTTTTAAACAGAAACAGCTGGAAAAACATTTTGCAACTAACTGGGTTAAACAGCACTGGTCAGTAATTTGATTGGTATGAGAAAACATATCTTAGAGAAGCATGGTCTTTCAGAACTAAAGACCTTGCTTAAAGTCTTTCAGAATTCTTTTTACAAATTGTGAAACAATTTCAGAATAATGTTCCTTCACATTAAATGTGAAGGTCTTAAATATCTCGTCTTTAGTACATAATGTCATCAAAAGTGTCTGGAGAAATATTTATGCACAACAAAAACCTCACAAGAACAAAAAAACCTCTTGAATGATTATGACCTTCAGGCCTTTAGGCAGCTCTGCATTAAAAACAGATACAATTCTCTAATGGAAAACACTGCATGGGCTCAGAAACACCTCTAATATTCATTGCTTGTGAACAGAGTTTGCCATGTCATCCACAAATGCAGGTTAAAGCTAATTAAAAATACATTGACCTCAAAGTGGAAAACTGTTCTGTGGTCTGTCAAATTGAAATAAATGTGAAATTCTTTTTGGAAATCATGGATGCCATGTCTTCATGAGATTTGCAAATTACTGCATTTTTTTCAACTAATTATTTCTATTTTTATACAATATATTAGCATTTTCGAAATACTTAGCATGTGTTGTATCTTACAATTTTTTTATTCTATTTTTTTCCTTTATTGCATTTTTTATCGCCTTTTTCAGAAAGAACCTCACTAACACCATGACTAAGTTCATTCAGCAGCTGTGGGTGCAGTGTAATTGCGCCAACTGCGTTTGTTTATGTGCTGAACACGGTTAATTTCCCCGCAAATGAAACGGCCGGAGGAACGTAGCACACACGTGCAGACAGTGATGCATGTGTCCGCCTTGCTCAGTACAAAGGAAACGATCTCTCTCCATGCCTGGATATTTATTTCAGCAATTCCTTTTAAATGCATATTTTGTGCTGGCTCGGCACACTGAAGGTCACTCAGAAATGTTCATACAGCAAACATGGAATACACTAAAATCTACATGGGTTTGGGGGGTGGATGAAGGGGGAGGTTCACCTAGAATACATTTATCATACACACAATACATGCTTACCATACATGCTTACAATCATTGTGAATACAACAAGGCTCCTTTGAGTCGGACATCCTGTACTACTTGGTCCTTTGGGGAGCATTGTGCGTTATAACCACCAAGGAGCATTTTTAAAAAAACATATGATATAGAGCCCCATAATTCTCTCTCCAACATTTAAAGTGATGTTATGCCATGTCCCTTGAGTGCTTCTCGTCTTTATGTCAGGCCTGACAAAAATTCGATTTTCAGCATTGTATTCTAGTTCAATGAATAGATGCATTTTAGCTACAGTTCTTTTCTATGGCTTTAATGTCACTTAAAATGATGTCTTGCTTCAAAAAAAATGCTTTCAGTAAAAGATATCGGAGGTATGGAACGAGACAAATGTTAGAAATGGAAGATGTCATATGCTGTCATGCCAATTTACATCCAGTGATATAACTGTGTCATATGAACATTATCCATTGTCATGACAGCTGCCACATTATTCAAGGCCACAACAACTCTTGGCAAATGCAAGGTTGTGTCAAGCATACTTAATTTAACATATGGTTTAAGGCGTATTTTTTTAATATATGAATTCTCTAACTGAATGCAAATGTAATTTAGATTAATTGGGTAGTAAAACTTACATTTGACTTACATTTATCTCATTCAAATAACTGAGCAGGTACGTGTTTAAGAGCCTTGCTCAGGAGCCCAGGAGTGGGCAGGAATTTGAACTAATAACCTTTGGAACCTAAGCTCAATGCTTTAACCACTAAGCTATCACCTACAGTAGAGTACAGTACATATATAGTAGTATATAGAGTATTAGACTGACATGGATAAAGTATTAGAAAGCCCTAGATAGAGTATTAAACAAAACCTAATAGAGTTTTAGACCCAAATAGATATAGTAGTAGATAGGGTTGGTTTTGGATACTGATATATAGCGAATTCGATTGATGTAGATCGGATATTCATTATAAATGGATTATTATACAGTATTTAATATAGTATTAGTCATAGAGTGTGTAATAGATAGGATATTGGTCTTGGATGAAGGTGGTAGACAATAATAGATAGGATATTAGTTATAGATAGTGTATTAGACAGTAATAGATAGGGTATTGGTCATAGATGGAGTATTAGACAATAATAGATGGACTAGATTGTTCTCTATCATCTCCAATGGATTTCTGCCAAATATCGAATAGAGTATACGATTCTGATTCTCACTTTTGAAGTTCCTCATGATCTTGCACCCTCATATCTCTCTGACTTGCTTCATACTTACATCTTCTTCATCTGCTTCCCTTGTGGTACCTTCTGATTGCTTAGTCACTATGGGGTGTAGAGCATTTAGCTGGCGTACTCCTCATCTTTGGAACTTTTTATGGAGAAAGTGACTATCTGACCAGTTTGAAATCATTCCTTAAAACTCATCTGTTCAGATTAGTTTTTTTTTTTCTGATCAATTTTAACAGTTAAACAGCTGTTGTTTGTTGTTTGTCTTGATTTTATGATTATCACTTAATTGTATGGTGGAGTGTTTTGAAAGGAGCCTTTAAATAAAATGTATTTTTATTTATTAGATGGAGTTTTATGCAGTGCTCACACGGTGTGATTTTAAATAGTCCTCTGTGATTGTTGTTTGAAAAAAATTAGCGCAGCACAAAAACTACAGATTTAAACCTAGTATTATAGAAATATGAATTTTTTAAAATTGGGCTCAGACGTAATAGATGTAACTATTGGTGTAATAATAATAATAATAATAATAATAATAATAATAATAGTGATAATAATAATAATAATAATAAATAATTGAAAAAACATGAAAAAATAAAATGAAATAATAATAATAATAATAATAATAATAATAATAATAATAATAATAATAATAATAATAATAATAATAATAATAATAATAATAATAATAATAATAATAATAATAATAATAATAATAATAATAATAATAATAATAATAATAATAATAATAATAATAATAATCAAAGATGAAACTGTGCCCAGGAAAACAATTTACACCTTTAAAATAAAACAATTTGTGTTCACAAATTTCACAAATTAGATTTTGCTTTACCTATAATTCACTGTACACATTTAACTGTACACAAATGATAAAAAGTTTATTCTACAAGGGCAAAATATTTAATTTCCTTTTAGTTGCCAGCTGTCTTTTGTTTGTCTTTTCTGCCCTGTAGATGTATTGGACATCAGGGTACATAAAGGGACACTTACCATGTAGCAGTGCATTGTGGGATTTCATAAGCACTCTTGATATGTTCCACTAGGCTTTCAAACATAGCTACAAATTGGCAGAATTCCCAGGACACCATATAGTGAATAGGGTTCAGTTTCGGACCACTAGACAAAAATGCAATCACAATTCCTGTAACCTTGTTGAAATGTAACCATGACAACAGTAATAAAAGTGGTAAAGGCTAGGTCTGTATCCATGCTTTAGTTTTACTTCAGTAAAGAAGAAATAACTATAATAACCACTTATTTATGCAGAGAGAACAGAGTGCAGAATGAATGTCTAAGATGAAACCCTTTAATGATGTGGTTTTGACATGTGTTGGACATGTAGAAATGGAAAATGTTTTTTTCATAAATTAACACATTGGACAAACCTCTAAATAGCCATGGCTCATCACTTTTTTTTTTACCTGTAAAGCTATTAGGGCACATAGATATGCACTAGGGGGCTATAAAAATAAAAAATATCTAATATATTATACATTAGGTTGGTTACCAGTTTATGATGAGGTCCTGAAGTCTTGGATTTAGTATGGACATGCAATCCATTATGTAATTCAGAAGATGGCAGATACAAATGCAAAATATACGTTATAAAACACCAGCACTACAAACAAAACACAAGATATCTTGAAGCATAAACAAAGAAAACCAAAAAAGAAAATTCTAACCTAAGGATGCACAATACCAACAACAAGGAACAAGAAACATGGAATAACAAAGCTTGCCAACAAGACTTACAAAAACCAGTAAGGGTGATAATTCGTGAAAACACAGAAGAGGTGTAGGTGCTCAGCGTTTGTAAAGGACATGTGACATGCCAGGGCTGATGGGTAATGCGGTATTAGTCCAAAATCTGATTCGGAACGTACACAAAATAACCAGATTTTGCATTTTGTATAACACATTTCAGTCATTTGCTGAATAATGCAGTGTTAAATGTGTACTATAACATGATGATACTTAATAAAATTGCATTTTAATATACTATGGACATTTTTATGGCTGTCTTTAGTTACAGAGCTACTTGATTGCATTTCCCCCACTAAAGAGGGCATCTAAGCTTGGCAAATTGACCATGGTTCATGACCATCTCATCTCTCTATATCAGTGAGGTCAAGTGTCTTTCTGTTTTTGCCCAGGTAGCATGCAAATAAAATAAAATAATTCTCTTCCCTCCCTATTTACTTTCCACATATAAAGTCTAATGTAACAATGCCATATAAACTACCTGTACAGTACTGTAGAGTGGTCTATGATTTATGCTTTTTGATTAGCTTGCACTCAGATTTTATCTGGATTCTCACTTCAGATTGACATATTTGCACTTCCCACATCGTGCATTTTCACTGAAATAGTATGCTATTGGTGCTTTTGTGTCTTATACTGAGGAAAATATGCCTGGTTCAGTATTTTGTCTCTTGTTCTCATTACATACTCAAGAATATTTAGAAAACTTTGCCTATTTTCATCAATTTGTGACATGGGAAAAATTTCATTATTGAAGAGAAAAGTGGAAATGTTATATACTCTATGTAGTCCAAATCTTTTTTTTTTTTTTTTTACCTATAATATCATTCTGACAAGGTTGCCAGTAAAACCTTTAAACCATCTGTTTGTTAAAGCAAACAGACAAGCTGTGCTCATATATTCTCTTTTGGATATATAGTCATGAAGGTGAACATGTCTTTTGGTTGGCCTTTAATTGACACAATGCAACTCTCCGTGGAATAAAGTATCTGTGTAGGAAAGGTCAAATGTCATTAAAAGCATGTTGGTTGAAGAGAAAAGTGAAGAGTCATGGCTCCTGTGTTTGATGTTGACCACACTGCTACAGGAAAATAAAGGTCTTGTGACATTTGGTTTCTATATAAAATGAAGGGATTTTATTTAACCCTTTAAACACCAAGGACCGGGATCTGTATGACAACTGATCGGACTGTAGGACAACCCTAAGCATTTTTTTTTAAAAACTACACTAGAGTGGTACAAGTCAAGTCAAGTCAAGTCAAGTTTATTTCTATAGCACTTTTCACAACAGACATTGTCTCAAAGCAGCTTTACAGAAATCAACATCAAGGTGAATGGTGTGTACTTATCCCTGATGAGCAGCCGTGGCGACTGTGGCAAGGAAAAACTCCCTTAGATGTTATGAGGAAGAAACCTTGAGAGGAACCAGACTCAAAAGGGGAACCCATCCTCATTTGGGTGACATCAAGAGTTTGATCACAAATCTTTCAACAATACAGAACACTGGAGAGTGAGAACTAACATGAGCACTGGAGTATAAGATTATAAGTAATGTTCTTTTTACAGTCTTATACAGTCTTTATGGTTATAAAACTACAGAATTGAGAACCTGAATGAATGGCCCAGGCAAATCCCACAGATGTCCTGTCACATCCCTTGATGATCTGATCGAGGATCTGTGGAAAGAAATGAAAATTGCTCTTTGTTAATGGTTTCTATAAAATCTGACAGAGCTTGAGAAGATTTACTTTGAACAAGGTATATAGATTTAAAGGTGCAAAGCTGCTAGAAGTATAAAAGCTGAAGTATAGGTTCTTTGGGTCAGTGTTTTGAATATTACTTCAGTAAAAGTAAAAGTGCTCTTTTAAACATTGACTTGGGTTAAAGTAAAAAAGTGTTTGTCTTTAAAAGTACTAAAGTATTTAAGTACTATGGTTTATTATGGCTATAATGTTCCTATTATCATTTGTGGAATGACCCTAATGTTACTCTTAGCACACCAAACTATTAATAGAATGAAAAACAAATATATATATATATATATATATATATATATATATATATATATATATATATATATATATATATATATATATATATATTAATGACTTAAAAAAATCACGCAAATAAGGCCACGGGTGTTGTGTCAAGTTAGATCCAGAAGTTTCTTCCATCATTTATTCCTCTCAAAATGTTCTGCTTGCTTTTGAACTGATGCTGAACTGTATGTTAAAACGTAAGTAAAATATTTGACTTTGAAATGTAATGAAAAAGTCTCCCCAAACGTAAATATTTGAGTAAAGTACAGATACGGAAAACAACCTACTTAAATACAGGAACAAATTACATTTACTTTGTTACTGTCCACCACTGCTAAAAACTATTGCAAGTAGTAATCCATGTTGTCCATGAGAAGATCATCATATTCTGGTTTTCTCTTTTTAATGTCAGAGGGCATGGGGCCAGGAAATTGCTAATGACCCCACCTGTTTGAGGTACCATTGGCCAGAAAAACTAAAAGCCCAGACAAAAAACACCACAACATCATCAAAGAAGACCAATGATGTTTCTGGGTTCTGAAATCACAGTTACTCAGGCCATGTAGTTTGTCATGTACAATTTATTTACAATGCAATACATGTTTGTGCATCTCTATGGGCTTAATGTGTTAGAAAATAAAGCATGTTCAGATTCTTATATATTAGCTCCTGAGATACAATGGATATATGTGCGATATATTGAGAAGAGAGAAAAGATATTGAAAATACACAAGCTGGCTGGTGTGTGTTCATTATAGTCAAAGAACATGTATGCTTCTGAGGAACAAGTATTAGAGATCGGAGTTAATTCATTAAGGGCGCTTTATACTATTTTGCCATGGGTTTGCCTAGCAATTCTACCTGTCATTACACACATTGTGCTTCCTTAATGCATTAGTAATCTACCAAAATGGTTAGACATGCCATTCCCAGTTAGACAGGCCTGCTCTCGAAGTAATGACCATGCTGATGAGGTCCCTGGAGTACATCTGTGGTTGGACTCAACCTGTTTTAGATTTTCCCAGGTAACCCCACATCATTCTGTCCCTCTAATTAAGGACTTATATAAGAGTAAGAACAGGACAATCTGCTAATATTGCATGATTTGTCAAAATTTATTTGTTTAATAGTGTGTCTGAGATTTGACCAGTAAAAATGTTTTACACAGTTTCTGGAACTGTGCTAAATGTTTTTTAGTGTGAATTATTTTATTTCGTGTAATGTGTTGCTGTTTTAAGGCGGTCTAAATGAATCGCATTGATCAAATATTATTGCAAATTTTGTGGTGGGTTCAGAGCAATTCATTGTATTTTAATTGATTAATTTGTACACCACTTTTAACAATGTACATTGAGACAAAGCAGAAATTAACAAACAAAAAAACCATTTTAATTTTATAGATGTAACATTACATGTTTATCTCTCATTAACAAGCCAGAAGTGATGGTGGCAAGCAAACACTTCCTGAGACAATATGAAGATAAAACCTTGAGAGGAACCTACTCAAAAGGGAAGCCCTTCTCATCTGGGTAACATCAAATATTCATTCATTATAGTTTCAATATGAGTCTATATTGTTGTAGTTGTCAGCTGGTGGAGACTTGAGTGTAATGACGTTTGTGGTAATTGTAGTCTCAACCTATTGTTGCAAAGCTGTTTTAGGTCATTGCAATCCAAAAGCCATCTTCATGGTTCCTAAGTGATACTGTGTGGCACCTGTATAGAATGCTGGTCTGATGCAAAAGCACAATAAACGCAATAATTAACAATCATACTATAAGTAAACTGTGTGTACAGAAAAAAAAAAAATATGATTGTTGTATTATAAGTAACAACTTTGTCTCTTGGCAATCTGCATCTTTTTCTTCTTCTTTCAGCTGCTCCCATTAGGGGTCGCCACAGTGGATCATCCGTTTTCATACCCCCCTGTCCTCTACATCTGCCTCTTTCTAACCAACTACCTGCATGTCTTCCCTCACCACATCCATAAACCTCATCCTTGGCCTTTCTCTTTTCCTCCTACCTGGTGGCTCCATTCTCAGCATTCTTCTACCGATATACATTTACATTTACAAATGCTGCATTTAGCAGACGCACTTGTCCAGATAAATAAATCTACACTGGTATGCTGGATTACAAACTTTATATAAATCAGACTATAACTCTTGGTTTCACTAAAGCAAACATGAAAAGTGCTAATTTAAGTGTTTCAGAAAGAGGAAGTCCTTCAACCATCGCTTACAGGTAGCCAGAGACTTCGCTGTTCAGACATTCAGAGGAAGTTCATTTTACCACCTTGGTGCCAGAACAGAGAAGAGCCTTGAAGTATACGTACCTCTCATTCTGAAAGAAGGTGGTACCAGTTGAGCAGTAATGGAGGATTTCAGACAGCGTGGTGCAGTGCTAGGTGTGATGAGGTCTCTAAGATCAATTTGGTGCTGGTCCATTTTTGGCCTTGTAGGCAAAAATCAGTGTATTGGATCTGAGTCGTGCAGCTACTGGAAGCCAGTAAATGGAGCTCAGCAGTGGGATGGTGTGTGAGAACTTAGGCAGATTGAACACAAGTCAGTGCAGCTGCTATATACCCCATATCCCTCCTCTGCACATGTCCAAACCATCTTAATCAGGCTTCTCTTACTTTGTCTACAAAACGTCCTACATGCGCTGTCCATCTAATAAATTTGTTTCTAATCCTCACTCCCAAAAAAAATCTCAATATCTCCAGCTCTGCTACCTCCAGCTCCACCTCCTGTATTTTAGTCTCTAAACCATACAACATTGCAGGTCTCACGACAATCCTTTAAACTTTCTTTTTCACTCTTGCAGATACCCTTCTATCACAAATCAGTCCTGTCACTCTTCTCCACCCATTTCACCCTGCCTGCACACTTTTCTTCAGTTTTCTAACACACTCTCCATTACTTTGTACTGTTGCCCCCAGGTACCTAAACTCCTTTAGGCAATCTGCATAAAAATATATAAAAAAATACTGCATTTTATTTTCTAGTGAGATTTTTAGAGATATTAAGTGTAAAATAAAATTAGTCTGTATGATTATATTATGAGTTGCTCAGTAACTCCTGGTTCCATAATCTCAAATGACTGTATAAGACTGTAGAAAGAACATTACTAATAATCTTACATTCCAGTGCTCATGTTAGTTCTCATTCTCCAATGTTCTGTATTGTTTTAAAGACTATAATTCACACTCTTGATGTCACCCAAATGAGGATGGATTCCTTTTTTGAGTCTGGTTCCTCTCAAGGTTTCCTCCTCATTCCATCTAAGGGAGTTTTTCCGGGTCACAGTCACCATGGCTGCTCATCAGGGATAAAAACACATCGTTCACCTTAAATTCTTTAAAGCTGCTTTGAGACAATATCTGTTGTGAAAAGCGCCATACAAATGAACTTGACTTGACTTGACTTGATTATTTTTATGCATTAATCCATGCATATTCCGTAATCAGGAAATGTATACTGTATCTCAGTGGTCCCCAACCCCTAGGCTACGGACGGGCCCTGGTCTGTGGGTCAATTGGTACCGGGCCGCACAGAAAGAATACATAACTTACATTATTTCTGTTTTACTTATTATCTGATTCTGAACGACGTTTTATTTCGGAAAATATAAGGATTCTCTCCACCACATCTGTCTATGACTTACTCTTGATGCATGACATGATGCCTCGGTCACATGTCTTACCTCCATCTTCTACCTTCTTAAAGGGGCTGCTCCGGCCGGTAACACAATAACATTACCGCAAAATTGAAACCCCTAAGTGAGAAAATAAACAAAAAAAACAACACAGTGGATTCACGTTTATTATTCTATTTAGAAAATACCAGTTTTTATGCTGGTCGTATCATTTTATTTGGTTGTTTTATCTGCCACACCTCAAAGGCCGGTCCGTGAAAATATTGTTTGACATTAATCCGGTCCGTGGCGCAAAAACGGTTGGGGACCGCTAGTGTATGTCATGTATATGCTAAATATACAATATAAACTATTACTCTATACTATAATAATATTATGAACAATGTCATGTTAAATTGTTGTCACTAGGCCAATGACAGTAACTAATAAATAGTGATTGTGATTTCCAGGAGGGATTTCAAATTTGTCTTCATGTTCATGTGCTTTCATAATTTGTTGAAGTGTTCTTGATTTTACTGTTGTCATTTTGTGTCTCCAATTTTCCAGAATTTTGTGTTGAATTTTATTTGTTTATGTTACAAGTAGCTGTTATTTTTTCTGATCATTTGTTGCATTCTGTTTTTTGCTTATGTGTCTCCAAATTTGTTATACTCTTGTTTTTTTCTTTTTTTATGTTGAGCTGCCATGTCTCTGAACTTGTTGGTGCAGTTTTTGGTTTCCTGATTTGCCCTGCATTCTCGGTTTTCTAACCAGCCCTCAGTACAGGGTGTGTGTTGGAAGAGTTTTAACTTTGCCTTAACTGTACAATAAAACATGTTTCTCTTCAAGCCTCAGACTTTCCACTGCACACTACAGTGCTCACTGCTCCACACATGTAACCAGTCCATAAGAGAAACACAGAGAGACTTCAGACGCCGTCCTGCTTCCATAACACAAGCTTCAGTGGTTCCTTTAATCGACTTTGTGTTGAAATGTGATGACTGATGCACACACACACACACACACACACACACACACACACTGTGTTCTACAGCTGCAGCTGTAGAACACTCAAACCTCATCTGTAAATGTCTTAAGGCACTATTAACAGTCACACACCACGTGCGTGAATGTGTGCGCACACATGTATGAGCCGGGTGATGTGCACACACATCTCAAGGTAGTGGCTGTTAAATAAGCAACAGAGTCACGCAAGCTTCACGTTGAAAGCTTTATAAAACCACTTCAGCACAGATTAAACCCATGATAGCCGCAACAGCTGGCCCATTTGGGTCCAAATGTAACCCAGCGCCATAAAACAGTCTCCAAGGAGACAGGAGAAGAAAGAAAGAGGTCAGAGAGGGACACTAAAAGTGAACACTGACTGACTCTGTTCAGGAATAAAGTTCAGAGATGGGAAAATAATGTGCTTGGAAGAAAGTATGCACATCCTTCATGAGACAAACGTGACATGCAGATTTCTTTACAAGGTTAAGAGGTGCATTCCTTGCTTGGTAAAACGGTTACATCATTCAGAGCCTCTGCTTATGAAAAGAAAATGAATAAAAATAATAAACATTCTGAACTCATTCAATGAAATCAGAGTAACTGTGGGAAGGCCTGGTTTAAGGACAGATGCGAGCAAAGGCAGAGTTTAACATCATCAGTGTGCATGTGTGTGGTGATGTGTTTTGGTGAAAATGGTGTCCTGGGGTCACACAGGCTCAGAGAAGCTCCACCTTGACATCAGTCTGTCAGATAAAAGTACATTAGGAAACTGAAAAAAAAAAAACAGGAGGAATGAGGGAAGAAAAAGGCTTACAAGTTGTGTTTAACAAGACTAGAGAACGGGGGAATGTTCTCCAGATGTCGACAGCTCCTCAGATGTAAGAGATGTAAGAAAAGTGGAGGTCACAGAGGATGAGAAAGAAAAAGAAAATGCCGCTGCACCCAACAAACTCAGTTTGCTGACAGCAGTTTAATGTTGCACCGACAGCTTCAGAGCTCTGCACAAGACCTTTACAGTTTCATCGCGTAATGGTGGACACGTTGTTCAAAGTGCACGTCGTCTTTACTTCTTCTGGGAGACCTGGCTTTCACTAACTTTGTGAGAATCTACTTAAGCAAATTTTGATGTGCTTTTCTTTTAAATTATTCCTTTAATTATAGCCTTAAAAACATCTGTAATGATCAAAAAATACATTTAATCTCGTAGAAGCTCATTCACAATAACCTAAAACATATATATGGACTTTATGGACAAAAGTTTGTGGTCACCTTGTCATGAAATGTATGTGCTTTTTGAAGATACCATTTTACATTTAGTCCCCATTTGCTGTTATAATAACTTCCACTCCTCTGTGAAAGTGTTCCACTAGATTCAGTTCAACTGTGGAGATTTTTGCTTATTCAGTCAAAAATTGTTTGTAAAGTCAAATACTGGTGTAGGGTGAGGATGCCTGAGGTGATTTTAGCATTCCAAATCATCCCAGTGGTGTTCAGTAGGATTAAAGACAGGCCACTCAAGATCTTTCACTTATGCAAAGAATATCTTCATGGAGCTTGCTTTGTGCACAGGGCCATTGCTATGCTGAAACAGGTTTGAAGCTACTACTTAAGGACAAGGGAATATTTCATTCTACAGCATTCAAAGACATTTTATACAATTGTGTGCTTCCAACATTGTGGTAACAGTTTTGGAAAGAACCACATATGGATAAAAAAAAGACGTGTCCCAATACTTTTGTCTGTAAAGTTTATATTAAACCCTTTTCCAGCCTTATGATTATCTAGTTACATCTCAGTATAAAGCTGATCAGTTGAGGATTATGGGCTTTGGGTTAAACATTTTTGGTGTTGGGATTTGAACCCACAACCTCCTGATCAAAGGTTATAACCATTAAGCTTACCACACCATTTATAAAACTGTGTAAATTACAAGGCAACGTGACCCAGGAGCAGAGATTATGTGATATGACATGAAGGTGCAGTGTTTGATAAGAACTGTAGTCCAGGGCCATAATCCTGACTTTATGCCAAATTGGTGATTAAAAGAATCTTCACGAAATGACCGATATCTGATGCAAAGTGGTACATAAATCCAGAAATCTTTTCTCTAAGTGTGGATTGTTGATTTTCGGTGGTTCTTAAGGTGTTTTCCAGCACGCAGTAAGCAGCCAGGATATAAAATATTTCATAATCAAATTTCTTAATCTCAATTTAAATCTCAATTTTGAAGCAAAAAAAAAAAAAAAAGCTGATTTCAAAGAAATGCATGAATAAATGCTTCCTGGATTTACTGATCTTGACATTAACCAGGCAGTATACTCTATCCTTAGACTTCTTAATAATAACTAAATGAACCGCTTAACTTTTTCGCTTATTTGCATTTACACTTTTTTAACAAATATTTGCTGTCACTGCAAACACTGTAAGTTGGATTTTGAATATTAGCCTATGAGCACTGGAGTAAGCACCTGTACCCATGCTTATACATACATCTGTTTAATCAGCCAAACATGTAGCAACAGCACAGTGTATGCAAATGAGTTGCTGATAGAGGTTAGATCAGGAAGGCTTTGATGAATCATTCAGTATAACCGTTCTTTAAAATAGGAAGAGAAAACATCTCAAAATCAAAAATACTTCAACCTTTAATGTAGATGATCTCCTGCAGTAAGACCAAACCAGGATCCATTACTATCAGTCAGTAAGATACCATAGAGTAGGTGAGCTGAAACTGGACAATTATATTTGAAAGAATTTTTACAGTGTTCTCAAATGTCCATTTTGAATTGATTGTACAAATTAGATATCGATGCAATGGTTGGATTTGACTTGCTGGGCATCCTGGTCTGCTGTCAGAATAGAGAACAGCTGGTCTGTTTGCTGTTAGATTATCTCTGGTTTTAAATCTGACACACTACACCCACACTACCACCATGTCTTGAGCTGTATGAGTGTGTGTGTGTGTGTGTGTGTGTGTGTGTGTGTGTGTGTGTGTGTGTGTGTGTGTGTGTGTGTCTGTATGCATGTTAAAATTTGTGACAGCACTGACACAAGGGACTTATCTACCCGGGTGTGTGTTTGAGATGCTCATCCACATGTCAACATGCCGCACTTATCTAACTGTCCATCTATGGTTCAGAGCAGTAAGCCACACACACACACACACACACACACACACACACACACACACACACACACACACACACACACACACACACACACACACACAATATGTATATAATATAATATATACATATATATTTAATGAAATATTGTTTTATAGTATAATATATATATATATATATATATATATATATATATATATATATATATATATATATATATATATATATATATATATACACACATGCAGAAAGAAGGTTAGATAGAGCATGCAGTGTGAGAGAAGAACCACAAGCATCCTCTCATGCACATAAAACCGCAGAGGGAGCAGGAAATCTGAGAATGTCAAGTCAGTCAACATTAACTGACATGTTAAACTTCTTCTACGCACTACAGTTCAAAATTTATTTGATGGCAGGTTGTAGCACACTTTGATTTCCAGGAGACTGTTTTGACTGGGAAATGTATCTCCGTACAGGGAGGGGATATATCCTCGCTCTCATTAGTCCTCTCATTTGAATAATGCCTTCTGAATATTGAAAAGTGTGTTACAAATGCAAAACACAAGTCATCTTCTAATCAAAAGCAGAATCCAATCCAAGCTTAGATGCTGAGCGACTGAGTATTAAAGACCTTGAGCCTCGTTTGTCAAATACGAATACATTCATTTGTAAATCGTTCACAGGGCCTTTTACACAGGGTATTTGGGGTATTTATTACAATCCAGTTACTTAAAATAACATATACAAGCTCGGTCGAAGAACTTGAGTGTGGACTTTGATTTACTGCCTTTAAATCAGAAGATTTTAAAGCACAGTATTTATTATTATACAGATAATTTGTTGTACTAGCAATCATTTACTGTACTGGTTGATGCTGTACTGTCACCGTGTTTATTGCTCATTGTGTTTAATGTTATCTTGTGTTAATTTGTGTTGTTGCATGTAACATTTTGTGAAAATCACATCATTAAAATGAATGGCAAACAAATTATCTAAAACTAATCTATAAATTTGACTAAAAAGACTTGGAAAGGACAAAAGTAAAGTCACTCTATAAAAATAGAAATATTTGTGTCTACAAGAGCTGATTTGCTGCAATGGCTGAGTTGTATTACTAGACGATTTATAGCATTATTGCATAAAAAGATGCTCTTTCACCATTTAGTAATCATTTTGTTTTTAGCTTTCTGCGAGCTTGGATGTGGAGTTTTGTGGGCGTCACTAAATGTAAATTAGCTGTGTCACAACTGCAGTGGCATTTACCAGCATACACGAGTTCAAATGAAACTGCCATTTATAAAACAGGTTTTGTTCAGCTGGCAGGAGACTGTAGTTTGGTTTGGCCTATGACATTTACACACAACTTTCCTAAAAGGTTCATAAAGGATGCCCCTTTTGAATGGCTCAGTCGTTGGTTGTGGGCAGATCTGGCATTTTACGTGCAACTTAACCGTTAAAATGTTGCCCCTACAGCTAATAGGAAATTTAGGAAAGTGGGATCAACTTTAATGAGGGACAGATAGGCCTAAGTAATTATGAAAATTGCTGTAAAAAAAACGATATATATTTAATATAAGCTACATGTTTTTATATCTGTTCAGACATTACAAATTAATATTTTCTGGTCAGTACCAAACCATGTCCTCTAACCCAAATCAAAGTTCACCACCTTTAAGTTGAGCAGAAGCTTGCTCTGTCTTACAATCATCCATGCGTAATTTTGCTGTTGTTACGACATGCTTGTATTAGCTCCTAACTGTGACTTCAGTGTATAAAACCAGTCGGCAAAAAAAATTGCCTTTTGTTAATGTCAAAGGTATCAGAAAATACAATACCTCTTATTAGACTTTTTTGTCTTTTCAATTTGTAATATGTATTGACATATTATGCAAGACTAGGCAGAGATAATTCCCTCACTTTTTTCAAACAGTAAAAACCTTGTCAGTCCAAAAATGTTAAGTGAATATCTCCATTTTAGAACCTTCAACATATCAACAGATTTTCTTTGTTAAAATACCAGCAGGTTTTTTAACATCAAAACCATTGTTAGACCTCCATATATAGAAAGCTAATTAATACTTTCTAACCAGGCAAAATCCGTAATTCAGTAATTGTTATAGTCTTTTATGTCCCACATTAATATCAATGAATATACAAAAGTATGGACTGATATTCTATATTTATTTTTCACACATCTTTAATTGTATTATATATCCCATGATTTCCATGTGTCAGCTCCAGGGCATCGGATAATCTGGAGAAAATTCCAGCATTGTATGAGTGAGAACTACAAGACAAAAATTAGGCTGACGGCAATTTCAGGATGTATTCAATCTGTTGAAAAGTCACATTTTTTGCACTTTGTCAATTACTGAGTGTAGAGCCGGTCAAAGAAAGTAAGCAAAGTAAGGTTTTCCTCTTAAACCTTGTACAGTTTAAAAACATTCATTATACATTCAATGTAGAGAGCAAGCTGAATAAACAGGTAATTATGAGATCAAGGCAGTGGCACATAACGAGGAAATTGTCTGCTGTTTTGAAAGAATACAATATTTTCCATCATTATGAAACAAAACTTTTCTCAGCTTAATCAAGGACATGGACAAAAGTTTGTGGAGAACATAAACTTCGTATGTGTTTTTTTAACATCCCATTCTACATTCAGTTCCCATTTGCTGAACCTCTATTACCCTGGGAAGAAGTTCTACTAGATTTTAGAGTGTGGTTGTGGAGATTTGTGCTCATTCCGCCACAAGGGTGTTAGTAACGTTTAGTACTGATGTAGGGTGAGGAAGCCTGAGGTGAATTCAGCGTTCCAATTTGTCCCAAAGAATAGTAGGGGTCAAGGCTCTATAGATATTCCACTCAGACCATTTATGATCATCCAATCAAACCAATATCTTCACGGAGCTTGCTTTGTGCACAAGGGGCATTGGCATGCGGGAAAAGGTTTGGTTCTTCAAGTGACTTTGTGGTAAAGTATAATGAGGAACCACATATGGCAGGAAAAGGTATCCCAATAATTTTGTCCATATAATGTATATTTGCCATTGGTAAGATATGTGGATGTTTGCTGCTAACCTGTTTTATTGATTTACTTGTTCTACTAAAATTAGCCTTTTGAGACAATAAATTAAGATACAAAGGTACCTGACTTCTAATAAAATCCATACTAGTAACTAATGTAGAATTCTTAGGTTTTAATCTGGAAGTATTTAATGATTACTGAGTTTCCTATACTTGGTACATAGCATGTCTTTTTCCAAATCCACAGTATACTTAATGTGGTCAACAATTATTTGGTCCTATTCCCTAAATTCAAGAATTACTGAATTAACTTAGCAAATTAGCAAAATTCTAAAAACTATTATGATCAGGGTCAAGTCTAAAGCTAAAGCCCATTATAAACAATGTATCTCAGCCACATTGGTGACTACGTATGACCTTTCATGATTTTGGACATTCTTCTTTTTCCAAAAAGAAAACAGTGCATACTCTTGCATTAAAAGGTCATCAGTGTATAGAACACTTCAATACCAAAAGCAAAATTCATCTAAAAAGTCACTCATGCTCCCTGTATAACTATAATTCATAATGATACACATGACACAAAAAAGTTAAGGACATGCTGGAAGGTCCGATTTAATGTCTGGTGGCACAAGGTCGACATGTTTTCAGCCATTAAATCAGCACTAAGTGCTCTTAATGAACACCTTTAGTTGAGGCTATTCAGAAATCCAATACAAGGACTCCAGCCATGCGTCACCCATTCAAACAATGCCATCATCTCTGAATGAAGTTCATCATGGAGTGGCAGCACTGCGGCACTTATCAGGTAAGTACTGAGAAAGCCTCTCGGGCAGGCCGCATACAAATCGCTCATTTCCATTCATTAGCTGGTGCTTAGGTTTGGCAAAGGCTCGTAATTATTTGATTGGGGACTGTCTGGACGGGTATCCATTGTACCTGTGTGTATCTGCCATGAAAGCCCAAGGCTTTTGGAGGATAGCTGGCAGGCTGTGCAACTCTGATAACACAGGGAAAGACAGTCAATAAAATTACTTTAAGCATCCCCAAAAAAATTTTTGTATGACATTTTGGCCCAAAAAAGCGTGAAGCATGCAATTTGGCAAGGAAATCTGGTTTGCCGGCTTTGGGAAGAAAATCTCTTAAAGCACTTTCAAGACGATAAGAAAGACATGACGAGGCAATATGATGATGTCAGCCAAAATGAATTTCCCTCAAACCCTAAAGCACTGCTTAGAAATTCCCCTGGGTCAAACACAAAAGTATTAACCATACAAATGGACTCTGAAGCCTGTGATTTGGAGAAATCCGAATTAGCATAGTGGATAAGCTATAAACAGTATTGAATGTTTGGGCATAATAATTGTTAATATATTAAAAAAAAATCTGTGTTGATGTGGTTTTGAAGAACAGCCTGTCCTAATACTTGTAATTTTTAAAAGCATGAGACTCTCAACAACGCTTCATCATTTAAATAATTAAGAAGCCTTGACATGTTGTCCTTTGCACCTCTACACTAATGTGATAAAATACGCTCATGAATTTATAAAAGCTGTTCAATATAACTAATTGCTAAATGTCTGAAAATGCAGTTTTTCTAAGAGCACCTTAATATTGATGTAAAAACACTGACAGCTTGTGTACTGTATGTGTGTTTTTTTGTTTTTGTTTTTTTATCCAACTGGGCTTTCTTTATGTAAATGGTTATCTAAGTAGTTTTTTATTTATTTTTAACACCGTTTACTTACACTGTATGGCCAATAGTTTTGGTATACTTTTCCAGCCATATGTCTTTAGGTGCAGTAGCATAAAAGTCTCCCCTTACATGTACTAGAAATCTTTTTTTGCCACCATGGCATTGCCCCTGTGCACAAAGCCAGGTCCATAAAGATATGGTTTACATGGGTTGAAATGGAAGATCTTCAGTGGCCTGTCTTAGAGATCTGACCTAAACTGACCTCAAGGGTTAGGGTTACATCAGTACCTGACTTTACTAATGCCCTTGTGGCTGATTGAACACAAGTCTCTCAAGCACACTCTAAAATCTAGTGGAACGTCTTCCCAGGGAAATTGAGGTTCAGCAAATGGGAACTAAATGTAGAAGGTCAGGTCTTCACAAACATTTGTCCATGTCCTTGATTAAGCTGAGGAATGTTTTGTTTCATAATGATGGCAAATATAATATTTTTTTAAAACAGCAGACAATTTCCTCTTGTCATATGCCACTGCCTTGATCTCGCCATAATTAACTGTTCATCAAGTGTCACAAAACATTCTGTACTTGCACCTAAATTCAAAATCATTAATATTCTCTACAAATAATTAACCTTTTGCAGCTTAAAATTAAAACAAAAATGTGTTACATTTTTAAGATCTTTGTCAATTGCACTTTTTCCCCTTTTTTCACTTCTTATATATGGCGTAAAAACATGTGCCAAATTAAACATGCGGATCATGAATACGGATGATCCGCTGTGGCGACCCCTAATAGGAGAAGCGAAAAAAGTTTATATATGGCGTGGTGGGCCAAGTCAAAAGTTGGCCTGTGGGCCCTAGTTTAAGTTTTCTGATGTAGTGTACATCTTTTGTTAGAATATCTTACTAGCATTATATATTATCATTCAGTACAGCACAGTAAACTTTTGATTGATTCTTCAGAAAGAAATCAAAAATCTAAATTGTGCAAAAGAAACTCTGCAAAAGAAGCTCTGACAATCGTGAAAATGCGAAAGGTTATAATATAAGTAACAGATTATCATGTGTCTAGCCATTTCTTCACTTTATCGTATGTGATTGTTGATGCAGTGAAGTTTTCTTTGGGATGTTATTCAGAAGTTTTGGAAGGAATCGCCAATATCAGGACTTTAAAATATTTAAAACTCTAGCTGTTTCTTTGTAAATATGTCTTATTTATTTCAAGAGAAAGAAAAAACAGGCAGATGAGGTCAAATTTTTTTATAATATCAGAAATGTGACTGTTTTTTTCAATTTATAAGAATTAAATGGGACATGTTTTTAATAAACAAACAAGCAAATAAATGAATAAATTAACAAGCAAACAAACAAACATACAAAAAATTTATAAATAGAGTTGGCAAATTGCCCAAATCAAAACCCATTTTCATTATTTTCTTATGTGTTTCATTTTTTTTCAATTATTCCAACAATTATGTATTAATCATAACACAGTGTGTCATACATTTAATCTGTTAATATATTATCACATCTGTTATGGCAGCATCATTGCTGTCAAAAATGAAGGTAAAATGTCAAAACAATGTAACTTGTCAAGTCACCAATAAACTGCAAAATGCAAGTTTGAAAAAAATCTCTTAAAGCACTTTCAAGACGATAAAAAAGACATGACGAAGCAATATGGTGATGTCAGCCAAAAATAATTTTTCTCAAACCCTGAAATTCCCCTGGGTCATGTATTAAAAGTATTAACCATGCACATGGACTCTGAAGCCTGTGATTTTGAGAAATCCGAATTAGCGTAGTGGCAAGTTATCTGTCTTGTAGACTTTCCTGTATTGGAAAACTCAAAGAAACCCTTTTACCTCTGACTGGTTCAAGTCACAAAAACTGGAGAAACCTTCCAAAACAAAAATTAACAATAATCCGTATCATAAGATCGCAACAATAATGCATCAGTTCCTATATTTGGACCACCCATTATACAATTTTCATTGCAATTTTTATTGCTATAGAAACAGTTAGATTAGCATGTATACACTAATGTAAACCTGTGGGTTGAATTGCGTTAGAGCTATTGTAGGCATTGCTGCTAAGAAAGAGGATTACCTTTGGCCAATCAGAAAAGAAAAAGAAAAGAAAAGTCATACTGTAAGGGGATGTGTTGGCATATTTTTTTGTGCTAGAAAGCTGAGGCCTTGATTCTTCTTTGCCCCAGGGGTTCATGGGAAAAGTCCAGTCATGTGTGGACATGCAGCATGCCCCAAACTTTCATCTGACTGCTGTAAAGAGTGATAGAGGCAGATTGAGCATGTGTGGCTGTGGTCACTAGGTTTAAAGCTCACACAAGCAACGAGTCAAACTAGGTCAGAGTAAAAAAGCCCTTAATGCATGGTCACACACACACACACACACACACACACACAAACACAAACACACACTTGGTTTGTTGTGTCTGTGTTTTGTCTGTACAGATTTCAGAGGTCAAGCAGAAGAGGAACAAGACAGCAACAAAATAATTTTAACCACAAACAAACATAATACAAAAGGTTTTCCTCAAACACTCTCTCCGTGAATCACTCCAGTATTAATCAAAACATTTCCTTTCTTGTCCTGACCTTTTCTACCTGCCTGATGTCTTTGTCTTATGCCATCCTTGGCCTATGCGAAAACCCTATCCCATCCCCCGCCACCCCCCCACCCCAATTTAAAATTAGTGTTTCTAATCGCTCTCGGCAAATTTACTGTGTTGTGTGTGATGACGTTTTCAAGTAATCTTTATTGATCATGGATGTTTAACACCCTGAAACTGGCTGAGCTAGAATCTCTCGTTTAACAAAAACTAAATTCACTCCGAGCAAGGCTTAGGTCAAGGTGATCATATCGTTTTTCATCACTCCGTCCTGCTTTCTTTTAAACAGCATTCAATTACACAAAAAGTTTGCTTTCTAAGTCAAACGATTAAATGATTGTGCAATTAAAAAACAATATTTTAAAGGATCCTCTTGCAAAGCTTAAGAGAAATGAAGATTTTTCTCTCCTACTCACCTTGACCACCTCTAATCTAAGGGATGCACTAAAAGAGTTTAAAACATAAAAATGAATGAAATAGTCATTAACCAGTAGTTTAATAGTCCAGGTACTAAGCATTAATTTCATTATTCTGTTCCTCATATATGTATGTGTGGATTCAATAAAAGATTAGAGAGCTCAATAAATACAGACAATAAAAGGCATATAGTCATTTGTCTGAATGAACATTAGCACTCGTTTCATTTTCATCCACAGGATAGGTGGCTCCCAGAAGAGTGAGCATTTCTCCCCCATCCAGAGAAATACAAAAGTGAGGCACCAGAGACCTTTGTGGGGCGAGCAACTAATGAGAGCGCTCCCCATTGTGAGCATCTGGGCTGCGCCCTGTACGTCTCTCTCTAAACGCATGGATCACTTGATTCAATCAGAACCAGTCATGCATCCATTAATGCATAATTACGCCTAAATAATTATGCCTAAATAAATGGAACAGGGTTGGAGGGGGGCCGAATTTATTACAGACGGTTTTATGAGCGACAAACAAAGCAATCGATCAATCCGGCACTGGCTGGAGGGACGTTATTGCGGGAGTCGATTGCACACGAAGCGCTGGCTTTTATATGCTTAAGCCTCATGGAGCATGCAAGATGCAAATAATGTGCAAAGCAGCACATCCAGACAGGCCCCATTCTTATGATGCAGAAATGATTAACATAGCACGAGGGCAGTGTTAACATCACTGCTTCATGACAGAAGGAGGAGGATGAATATTTAATATATGAGAATTTTATTTGACAATATCTTCATAAGTCTGCAAAGCCATTTGTCATTATGTCACCTGTGGCCATTTTTTCCTCTGAAGCTGCAATATTGCTCATTCTCACTCAGTTTCACTCAGAGGAAGTCTTAATGTTAATAATATGTAAAATATACTAAAATAAAAGATTACATATACTCGAGAGCAGACACAGACTTAAAATGTATAGCTGTGTGCAAAGAATTTCGAACTTTACAATGTTTTACACTAACTTTCATTCTTAAATTTGTAAAAAATTTGCACTGGAAGCACAGACAAATTATCTTTCATAAAGACACATTTATCTAAGTAAAGGTTTAACTATATAACCTGTAAAGTATCCAATGTCCAAGAGCAAGTATCAGTTTTATCACGGTGAATTTTTAAAATGTGTAATATAAGCAGAGATGGCAACCAATGAAGTACAAATTGTACAAACTTCGTTCCTGTAGGTCCTCAAGTAGACTTTTCTGGTATCAGTCAATCTTTACTTCATTATTTATTTTTCTGACTTTTTAGTTTCACTCATTAATTTTTTTACACAAATATCTGAACCTTCTACTTTAGTTTTAATCAATTTGGTAATATGTTCAATATATTTTCGTAAAAAATTGCGCACCGTTTCAACCCATCAACCTGCACGGCTTTTTCAACCTTCCGAAGGTGTATTACTTTCTGGCCCTCACAGACTTAGGCTAGCCCACGAAGCTAACAACAAACAAGGCAGAAAGCAACAAGAGGTATGGGCCTAACATTGATGAGACAGAGGTAGTCAGTGATGTAAACATGACTGAGAACAGAGACATTCCTGATCACCTGATCATCACCATCTTTTCTCTGCTTGTGTTCTATATGGTGGTTGTTCAGCCTGGATACATTCATTAGAAAACAACATTTAAAATTCTTTTGTGCTCATGTAATGTGAGGTCCAGTTACCAGCATGACACTAAAACAGACTACTTTTTACTTAAGTACATGTCAAAGCCCAAACGTATTTACTTTAACTTGATTGATAAAGTGTAGTCACTACTTCAACTTTTACCAGACCTGTTAATACATGAGTATCTGTACTTCTACTTGAGTGGAGGATGTGTTTGCTTTTACAATCTCTGAATATAGAACAGTAATATTGTGTGTATTTGGAGCTTGGTTACTCAGCTGCATAAATTAATTTGAACGACACTTCTGGTCTGTAATTATCACATTAATCACTGCAAATGTGGTTTAATTTATAGCTATGGCCTTCACCTTCATTATTCAGCAGCTTAGAAAATATACTATATGGACAGTTTGTGGAGACCTGACCATACGATTTGTATGTTCTTTTTGAACTTCCCATTACACAGTATTATTATATTATAATTATAATGTTATAATAACTTACACTTTTCTGGGAAGATGTTTCACAATCATTTAGCATGTAGATTTCATGGAGATTTGTGCTCATTAAATTCAATTCAATACATTTTTATTTGTATAGTTTTGTGCATAGGTTTAGAGTCTGTCAGTTTGTTTTTTATAATTAATAAGTTTATCCCTAATGAGCCAGCTGGTGGTGACTGTGGCAAGGAAAACTATCTGACATGGCATGAGAAAGAAACCTTATCTGGGTAGCACCGAATCACCATCTATAACAGTTCAAATGCAAAACAGTTCATGCAGCCTGTAGTCCTGAACCACTGTAGTAAACTGTTGATATTGATTCCAGTCCAAATCAATTTTCAGAGTTCTTGAGATGCTTAGTAATTTTATGGATCTTTAGACAGTAGAGGTTAAAATTCAACCCCAGCAAAACAGAACTGCTGGTCATCCCAAGTGAATCACCTCCAGGTCAAGATCTCCAAATAATACTTCATGACTCTCTGCTTTCTCCTTCAGCCACTACTCATAAACCTTGGGGTAACTATGGACAATGAACTGTCCTTCTTCCCACATGTCTTTAATGTAGCTCGCTCCTGTCGATTTCTTCTCTACAACATCCGAAGGATTCGACTATTTCTGTCCACACAGGCTGCCCAGGTGCTTGTTCAGTCTCTTGTCATTTCAAGACTCGACTATTGCAACTCTCTTCTGGCAGGTCTTCCCCTGAAATCTATTAGTCCACTGCAAATGATCCAAAATGCAGCTGCACGACTTGTGTTCAATCTGCCCAAGTTCTCCCACACCACCCCACTGCTGCGCTCCCTTCACTGGCTTCCAGTAGCTGCACGCATTAGATTCAAAACACTGATGCTTGCCTACAAGGCCAAAAATAGGCCAGCAACATCTCGCACTGCACCACGCTGTCTGAGATCCTCCAGCACTGCTCGACTGGTACCACCTTCTCTCAGAATGAGAGGTAAGTATACTTTAAGGCTCTTCTCTATTCTGGCACCAAAGGTGGTGGAATGAACTTCTCCTAGATGTCTGTACAGCGGAGTCCCTGACTATCTTCAAGCGACGATTGAAGACTTACCTCTTTCTGAAACACTTAAATTAGCACTTTCCAAGTTTGCTTTGTAGAATTCAAGAGTTATATTTATATTAAGTTTGCAATCTGGCGTACCAGTGTAGATTTATTCATTGCTAGAGACTCAAAGCACTTTTGTACGTCGCTCTGGATAAGGGCATCTGCCAAGTGCCACAAATGTAAATGTAAATGTAAATGTAGAGGTGGAACTCCATCCAAAAGTAGGGAGTTGGGATAAAATGGGCTCATCCAAATAAGAGAACAGAACAGGAACTCTGGTCACTGGTACCTCAGAGGCATGTTTAACATGACAGAGAGGGAAAGAGAGATTAAAGATGTATCTTTTTAGCAACGCGTACATATCACACAAAACACATCACCTATCATAACCTTGTGCTTTAAACACACATTATCAACTTGTGCTTGTTAATATTCTGAACAACAGCTACGCTAATTCCTCTCCAATTCTTCTTTCTCTACCCATTCCGAGGCATCCACAGGTTGCGCCAGGTCCAGTTGTGTCCCACCTCATGATTAAGATTATCAACCTTCAAAGAGTAGATCCCGACCCGGCAAACATCCTGAACCATCTATAGACGTACCAGCATCCTTTGGATCCCACTTTATGTAACATTTGGACATTTGAACATTTAAAAGTTCTGGGATAGAAAAGATGGTGTTGGATCTTTGATGATCTCGGATGTTGAGCTAGTTTATGAGTTGCTCAGAAGCTCCTGGTTCCACAACGTCAACTGACTGTATTAGACTGTAGCAAGGACATTACTCATAATCAAATACTCCGGTACTCTTGTTAGTTCTCACTCTTATGTGTTTTGTATAGTATTTAAGATTCACAATCATACTCTTGATATCACCCAAATGAGAATGGGTTCTCTTTTTGAGTCTGGTTCCTCTCAAGGTTTCTTCCTGATAACATCTAAGGAAGTTTTTCTTTGCCACAGTTGCCCCTGGTTTGTTCATCATGGATAAACACACATAATTCACTTATATTATATTTTTCTGGTTCTATAATTCTTACGTTCTGTAAAGCTGCTCTACAATTCTCATAGTGAAAAGCACTATAGAAATATACAAAACAAAGAGAGAGAGAGAGAGAGAGAGAGAGAGAGAGAGAGAGAGAGAGAGAAGAGAGAAAGAGTAGTGGGGTGACTGGGAAAGAGAAAAAGGATTGTTAAGCACAAGCACATTAGTAAAGTCAGGTACTGATGTAGGGAAAGGAGTCAGAGTTCTAATTTATCTCAAGGATGTTCAGTAGGGTTGAGGTCAAAGCTCTATAGCAGGCCACTTAAGATCTTCCACTCCAAAAAGGTTTGGGTGTCCTACATAAAGTGATGGGAAAATGTAATGTTTCCACAACCAAAGATATTCTTTACACTTGTGTACCTCCAGCTTTGTGGTACCAGTGTTAGGAAGAACCACATTTGGCTGAAAAAGCCAGGTCTCAATATTTTTGTCCATACAGTGTAACACCTTATCCAGCACATCTTATCGTTTTTAGTTACCAAGCTGCCATTTAGTCAAGTCAAGTCAAGTCAGGTTTATTTGTATAGCGCTTTTCACAACAGACATTGTCTCAAAGCAGCTTTACACAAATCAACAGTTAAGGTGAACGGTGTGAATTTGTCCCTGATGAGCAAGCCGTGGCGACTGTGGCAAGGAAAAACTCCCTTAGATGTTATGAGGAAGAAACCTTGAGAGGAACCAGACTCAAAAGGGGAACCCATCCTTATTTTGGGTGACATCAAGAGTTTGATCATAAATCTTTCAACAATACAGAACACTGGAGAGTGAGAACTAACATGATTACTGGAGTATAAGATTATAAGTGATGTTCTTTCTACAGTCTTATACAGTCTATATGGATAGTAGCTCCTAGTTTTATAAGCTCAACATTTGTGATCATCACAGATCCAGCATCAGCTTCTCCATGCCAGAGCCTTCAAACACTCCAGGAGGTCCAATGTCAAACTCCACACATGTAGCGGGATCCAAATGGCACTGGTACATTTAGCTGACTTGAATTTAATTCATAATTTTATCCGTTCAAAATGTTCTTAATAATAATGTTTCTAAATATTGTGCTGTTTTCTCCAGATTTTATATGAGGGAAAGAACTTTTTGTTAACTTTTAAGATTTCAGCATAACATATTGCTGTTACATCAAACTGTCAGAGAATGGTGCTGGACATAATACTGTTCCCCGTTCAGGCAGATATTGTGCAATAATCTGAAACACACCTTACCTCCATTTTTATTTAGATTGACACACTCAAATATATGTATGTGTCAGCTTGATTATGACTCATTGGATTAAACACAAACACTTTTCAGTCTAGTGGTCTCGAAACATTGAGTTTTGCTTACTATTTGATTAACATTATTATTATTATTATTATTATTATTATTATTATATTTTTAATAAATTTTTATTATTATATTTTTTATTAATTTTTATTATTAATTTTTTTTAGTTCAGCCTGGAGAAGGTTAATAATATTTAAAAAATCCATAAAGTTCTGTGAAAAGCTTTGATCTGATATTTCTTGCTAGCCTTTGGTTCAATAATTTACAGAAATGTATGTGACTGGATAAACCACAACACGTGTTTGACTTTAATATCAATATGGATCATAGTCTGAAAACTGTTAAACTATGTCGTTGTTTTTTTTTTTTTTTTAAGAATATTAATTTATTCTGAAAAAAAAAAAAAAAAAAAACCTAACTGATTCCATCCAGTTATCATTCATAGCCTGCAGCTAAGGACTCTCCCTTTTTGCTTTTAGTCATGGGTACCATCTCAATTTGTTAATGCACACATTTTTCCCTTAGTTCCAATTAGCAGGCCATTCATTATGTCTCTCCTGTGAGACTACATGCCAACATTTTACCACCTGAGCCATGAGTTATGTTAACAGGGCCACATGACCTCAGAGTCCAAGGATGGATACTCTTGAGACTTTAGGTCCTCTATCTGATTTGGGAGAAATCCTGACAGTAATGGATTATTTGAGGACAGCTAAGTATGTATTCAGTTAGGCTCAAGGTTCCATGTTATCTGTATGTCCTTAATTAACCTTACATTCCCACAGACAAAAACCACACTGCTAGACATCACTTCAGCCCAGAAACACTCCACAAGGATGTTTTTATTGATTTGAGTCAATTGAATTTGGGCTCAAGGTATGTTTTTTTTGTTGTTGTTGTTTGTTTATTCAATTGCAGCCCCTGGCTGATGAAATATGAAGGCTAGACCTCTGAATCACTTTGGGCAAAGTTAGCAGTAATTCAAGGAATGAAAAAAGGAAGCTTGAGGGTAGATTGATAATTTATTGGGTAGTGATGCCGGAAAGAATTTTCAGATATCTGCAAGTCATTATTCTGGAGAGAAATGGAAGTTTAGAAAAGTTCACCACTAAATTCAACATGTAAGAAGAGTACAGACTGAACACACTCCAGCTGTCTTGGTGCTGTTTCTCAGTCAGCTCTTTAGGTGATGTGCCTACTTAAGACAGGTCGACAAAAGATTCATCTGAATTCAGTCAACCCTTTTTCTTGATGTAGCTGCCTTAGACAGGTAGACAAAAGATCCGTCCTCCCAGCAGCCACTGAACTTTACCCCCAGCCATGAGGCAAAGCAAGGTTTTTTTCATTATTTATCCTGTCTTAGTCTCAGAGGAGCCAATGTAGCACCACCTATATTAAACTTTCCGTGATACACTACAGATAAAAGCATCTGGCCAAACGCTGAGCCATTTTCCTCTCAAATATTTATGGCTCAAGTCTTTGAAATGCACATTTGACCCTCTCCCCATGTTCTACATCCTCCCTGCACTCCTGTCTTTAGACTCAGGAGAATGTCAGAGCAAGGTCACTTGGTGTTTCAGGGAATAAAGTGAAGTGTGTGGAGTGATGTGGCCTTTGGGTTTTAACCCCCATTTTCCCTACCATCTGTGAGGCTGTCAGCAAAGGTTATGACAGGGTTATGACAGGGTTATAGCAGGGCACAAGCTCAGTGGGGAGGGATCCACTCCCAGCACTCTGCTGAGTTACAGTGATCTGACAGACCTGGATGCAACACAGCCTCCCAATCGCACGACAAATTTTAACAGACAGAGAGAAAAGGTGAGAGAGATAATCTAACCACCCTCAGCTGTATCAGTGTCCTCCTTCTCTACCCGCCTGACTCTCATTTATTAATTTGAATAATTATTGCACTTGTTTGAAATGAAACAATTGTTCATATACATGTGCAATTACTGAAATTGTGAGCATATAGTCACATATGGGGATGAAGTGGTGCACTTTATCAAAATGCAATATTCTGGAGAACACTGGTTATTAGCACCCTCTTTGATTTCACTTATGAAGGCTCCAGTGGAGATAATGACAGCACTGAGGCTCTCCCTCTAATGTCTAATGTCTAGACAGAGTGTTGGTTCCTCAACCATGCACATTTACGCTCCTTCATGGATTAGGATTTTTGCTTGAGATCGTTATGTTTGTTAAAAGAGCCATACAGCTAAGATTACACCCTTTGGCAGAGCCAACCAGCATGGTTGGTGAACTTTCTCACAAAATCCTGTCACAAGTTTGTTCAAATTGGAATGTAATGCATACAAAAAAATGATAAGATTTAAGCAAGAATATTGAGTGTCCTTGACTTTAATCCTATACTTTCTTGTATTGAAGCTAATTGATGACAGATAATTGATACCCCCTCACACCTTTCTTTCTTCCACTTGAACACACATCATAATAACCCTCTTTGTCCCCATAGGCACAGATATGTAAGTAGGACTTAAACACAGCATATTTAGCATGTAATGCAAAATGGTTCATACAACCTGTAGTCCTGAACCATTGTAGTAGACTGTTGATATTAATTACAGTCCAAATCCAAATCTATTTTCAAAGTTCTTGAGATGCTTGGTAATTTTATGGATCTTAAGGCTGTAGAGGTGGAACTATTCGCAGCTGCACAGAGTGGTCTCCAATTAAAGAGAACTCCATCTATCTATCCATAGGTAGGGATTTGGGATGAATTGGACCGAACCCAAATAAGAGAAAAGAACAGGAACACTGGTCACTGGTACCTCAGGGGCATGTTTAACATGACAAAGAGGGAGAGAGAAAGAGATTGAAGATGCATCTTTTTAGCAAGGCATACTTATCACCTTTTTTTTTTTACATATTATTTTTATATGCATCACCTGACCTGTGCATGCCAACAACCATGTGCCACTTTTGATATAACCCTTATCGCATGAGGAAGACAATTTGCAGGAGTTCTGCAAATCAAAAAAACGGTCAGAAACATAAAAATTTATTTTCCCACATGTTTTGATGCAGAATTTACATCCATGTTGGTATGACTGTGCAAGTAAGTGTGCTGACGTTATCCATTATCCACTGTTATCCACGCCCATTCTTTTACAGGGTGCCAATAATTATAGAGCTGACAATAATAATAGCATAGCAGAGTAATATAATTTGCATAAATAAAAATAGATTAAAATAACAATAACACCCCACACACACACACACACACACACGCACGCACACACACCTACACACACAATTTCAGTTTTACTTACAGACAGGTGTTGTCATGCCCGTTATTGCCAAATGTCACAGCTACAACAGTTTTAGACCTGTATGCTCACACACAGGTACAGCAGAGCAGGAGGAGGAGGAGAGGACAAGCAGACTGACAAGATGCCATACAAATAGACACAAACCCCCTGCCCCAACTCCTATTTTCCAACCACACACACACACACACAAACAAAACTGTGTCTGTGCCCGCCTGGACAGGTTGCACCAGGTGGCACTACCCCCTCCTCTCCTCATGTCAGCGAGCCCCTTTGCAGAAATAATGGCACTCTAATCCACTGATCACATTCCTGGCTCACAGTTCTGTATGCTGGAAGGATTTAATTTCCATCTCTCTTCACATTTACACAACATTTACACAACAAGCGTCATCCTGGACTGCCTAAAGTGGCGAATACAGAATATTCTTTGATAACTTTGATTAATGGCTAAGCCTGTCAGAATCCCAGAATCAAATCAAGATATATAAAAAAATACAAAATAATAATGATAATGTATTGGAGAATTATATGTAATTGCAAGATATTTTGGATGAAAGTCCAATATAGTTGGACAGTCTCATGATGACAATTCTTGTGGTGACTTTTCAAGAAAAGCTAAACAAAACATTTCATTTATTTAACCATTTATACTTTTGCACTTTTTTCCTGTAGAATTTGCACAAAAAAACACATTTTGCCTTCATTTCAAATCTCCAGGAAAAACAGAATGCACAAAAATAATGCACAAAAATGCACTAAGACACACTGAAAAGCCGGGGTCATTTTCTGAAGTTAATATCGCTGCTTCTGCTAGAGATGATGTATGCGGGTGGTGCAGCTGTGGCTGCAGTGAAAGAAGACATTTTGAATTGTGTTCATTCGTTTTTTATAGCTGTGGCAACATAATGATGGTATTAAGAGGTGGATTGATTCAGACACCACTTAAGGCCTTGGTATAAAATACATCACCTGCCACATGTATTTATAAAAGTTTTATTTGAAAGAATTATACATCATAGTTGGTATAGTTAATAGTTTTAATGTATTGCAGTACTTAAAATGCTTTTTTTTCAGTTTTTAACTCTCACCAGCATCAACAGTAATAATAATAATTATAATAATAATAATAATGAGGTTTGATTTATATCACGTTTCTATTCACATCAACTGAAAATGTACTTTTTCTTTACATACAGATGCAAAATTATTAATGACATTTTATTATTTCAGAAACTGCCTGCATTCATTTTCCCACTACTCTTGAAAGCACAAAGCCTGGGTTTTGTTGAAAGTACTACATGGCCTTATTGAAGGTTTTACAAACACTTTGATGAAAAAGCAGCTATTTGTCCTTTAGGGTTTTTATGAACAGCGTGTGCTTATTTTATTCCAACGATTCTGTACAGGATTTATGATAATAAAAAGAAACTCCTTACAATCTCCTGACTTCAATCACAGAGCCAAATGTTTAACCTTGAGTTAGAGGCAATCTGAAAATAAGGAAGTGAAAAGAGAGTTTGAAGAGCATTCTTCGCTGCTTAACCACACACACACACACACACACACACACACACACACACACACACACACACACACACTGACCTCACTTAGGGTTTTGAAAGTACTTTTAGCATGGCTCACTAAGAGTGTTTAACGTCTCGATTTTCCTTTCTTATCCCTTGAGGTTACACACACACACACACACACACACACACACACACACACACACACACACACACACACACACAATATTGTCTGCAGCTTTAAAGGTTCTTTGTAACCAGCAAATTATGAGCTTAAATCCCAAAACTGAAAAAAAGCCATTAGTTGGCCTTAAAAAAAATTCTTTATTCCTGTGCATGGTGTGCATCATATCAAAAATATCCAATGTAAATGTAACCTGTGTTGAAAATCTACAGCAACACTCTGTAAATTTCATCTGCCTTACATCATACAGATAAAGATGTGCACGAAAAATGCCACCGCCTCCTACACGGCTCAACGTTTAAGCTTCCAGTACTTTTCCAGCTGTTTCCCTATACGACTGCTCCACCCATGTTCGAAGCTAAACCTGAGAAGCCCATGGTGGTCAGGCCTCTAATAAGGCCCACTTTGTTAGTAATGGAGGGTAAGGAAGTGGGTCTGCTTATTTAAGGCGACGCTCTGGCATATTCTGGGCACGGCACCTATTAATACGTTACTGGTGGGAATACAAGCTATGAAAATAGGCAAAGTAAACAATGGCATGTGCCAAATAATGAGCCTCAGAAATGGAAATGTGCATCGCATCGCATTTCCATGCATGGACTTCTATCTGTAGGAGGGGTGGGGGTTTTAAAAATGGTTATGACATGAGAGAAAAAATAAAAGTGCAAGGTTTGCGGAGGATGACTGCATTTGGTGGAAAACTACAAAACGTTTCGAATGTCGGCTTCATGACTCGGTGTCTTTAGACGTTTAGCCCAATGTTGACGCTTGTTGAGGAAAAAGCTCTTGAACTTCACCTTTGTTTCCTGAGGTTCAATGACTTTGGGGGTTGCAGGGTTTAAAATAGACAAAACTCTAAAACAGAGAGAAACTTTATCGATGTACATATGGTTTACTGTACAACTCATACACATACACAAACACACACACAAACAAACCATATGATGTCAGACTCCTGTCAAAATCCTGTCCCTTGTGCCCCTAATACCGCATTGGCATATAGAATGCCATAAATTCCGCCTTGCATTATTTTCCCAATCATTTCCCTGCTCTGTTATGTAGTAGCATCTAGCCCATTTCATACATTACCACATTAGCGATGCTGCTTCGCCGCCCGTCTCTGGGTGGAGCGCGGAGCTGATGATTCCATAAACAACCCGAATAGAGTATTTGTCAGGCTGAGTTGAATGCAAACGATCCTAAATCAAGGCTGCTATCTCATCCTAAGATTTTACAGTCCTGCACAGCACGGCCATTTGTGCTCAAAAAGACCCCCGAAGCTTTATGGGTTAGCAAAGAGAGCGAGGAAAAAAATGAAATAAATAAAACTGTAAAGAATGTTTTATCCAGTGCAGCTTTATGCACTCTTGATTTACGCCGCACATTTGTCGGCAATAAAGTCGTTGCATTATTCATCTAGCGGTATTTAACAATATTTTTCGCGTTGCAAGGCCTAATTGTTACACAAAGCCAGATCAGCGGGTAGCGGGACGTGCCGATTAAGTTTAATGGCCTCCCTTCACTAAAGACATTACATCCTGCCCTTAGGCTTTCTGTGGCACCGGGATCCTTCTGTTCACTCGTAAAACACCTTCACATAAACAACACAATCTCACATCTTTATGGTGCTGATAAACCACAGCAAACACTATGCATAAGCTGCTCACTATTTAATATCACCATATATAACCACACACAATTTATATATGTATATATATATATATAGAGGCTAAACCACAACCGGACCAATTAGCTGTAATAAATCAGCGCTAATTCACCATCGAGGAGATTCTGCGAGGACGTCTTGCGTAACATAGTATGTCACACACCAGGAAACCACAAGTCCACGGAGAACGCCTCCATCCTCGTTCGTGTATATATTACCATTTAACTCCAATTCCACCTATTAGTTGGCGTATTAAAAGAGGGAATTGTGTGCACGTTCGCGCCAGCAGTGGTGGCGATCCAATTGGAGGGTCTAATTGATTAGACACAGCTAGAGAGATGAGGAGATGAGCGCTGATCGGATAGATTGAGATTGGCAGAAGAGTAAAATGGATTGGATAGACTTCGGTGTGGATGAGAAGCCAGGAGCGGAAAAGTGAAAAGAGGCTTTGTGCGAAAAGGGTACGATTATTAAAAAAAAAAAAAGAAATACCCAGACACTGATTACAATCAAAAAAGGAAAGATGTCATTTCTTATTTCAAATGAGTGCCTGGGGTTGTCTATTAACCAGGAAGTTAGCTGTGACGTACAGTAGTGTATAGCAACCTGAAGATAAAAACGCCAATTTTAGTGTCAAGCACTCAAAATAACTTATACATGTACATATATTCTTAAATCCACATGTGAAAATGTTTATCTTGCAATCTCTTGTCTGTAAATCTTGTCATTTCCCCAAACCCCAATTGTTCTATGATTTACAATACTGTTCAAAAGGAAGTGCACTGCTATTTTTTATTACAACACTGTAGACAGTGCTTCCTGTTCATTTTTGACACATGGTACAATATCTCAACATGAGGAACTGAACTACAGTACGGCGACGTGTGTGAGACAGTGGCCGGGAAAAGAGACCCAGGATTTAGGCATGTAACAGCTAATTCCCTGTATCATGGTGAAAACTTGAGGCCTCCCACTGTGTGGCTTTCCTCGCTAGAGCCTAGATTTCATCATCAGGAGCACGAGGGACCCACCACAGTGCTGGCAGAAAACAGCGAAGGGAAAGCAAAAGGAACGACAGCTCACTGTGTCCATGAGGAGAGCAGGAAGCCTGTAAATGAACAATAGAGCGAATCATCTTTCCTTTCACACTCTGAGATCTATCACGCTGGGACTGTTTAAGTTGGAGCACAATTGGATTTGGACATATGCTCTTTGTTTTCATGTGGGGGTGTTCAAGAAGACTTATGGTTCTTTCTCAAACAAAGATTATAGATAATGTTAACATCAAAGGATCCATATAGGGACTGTATGGCAGAAAGACAAGCAATAACATCTAGTCACCAAATACCAAATATGTGGGAACCCTCTAGTTTCACCAAAAGTTCATTTTTGTGTGTGTGTATATATATATATATATATATATATATATATATATATATATATAAGAATTCATTTACTTATCCATCCATCCTACATCGTTCCATCCATCCATAAATCAATTTACTAATTATTGTATTGATTTACTTATTTCATTATTTTTCCTGCAAATGTGCTTGAATCTGATGATTCAACAAATTTCAGTTGTTAATGACAGGTTTTTACATTAGTGTTACCATTAGGGATTAATATAGTCATTATTAAAGGACCCAAATTGCTTTTATACAGCAGCATGCTTGAATTTACATTTCTTATTGGTCAAAAGGCAATGATGAAGCTTGCATAACAGTAGCCTGGATAGTACTTCATCTATTATTCAAGTTACAGATTTATATCATATGGAATATTTTAGAATATTTTACACAGAAACCCATGTAGCGGTGGTTCCACATAATTTAAACCTGATACAAATAGAACTAAATTGTATTGCTCGTTTTGTGCTCATTATGCATTGTGCTCATCCGTAACTGTTTTTCAAATGTGCGAATGTGTTGATGTCAAACAGTGAGGAAGTGATCCTGTAAGTGAGGAAGTGAGCAAAACTTTATATTGACACAAAACTGGACAGATTGAAGTGTGGTATTATTATGAAAAGGGTAAATGAAAACAAGAAAATGTCTGTTGTGCAAGGGACCATTATGAAAGGTATATCACTTTTAAATCATCTGAATTAAAGTACTAATACCCTTAATAACAACTTTTCTACATTCTTCTTTTTTTGCCCCCTTCTTCGTCTTCTTCTTCTACTTCTTTCTTCTTCTTATCATTATTATTATTATTGCTTTATGGAATTTTTTACATTTTTCAGTCCAGAAATCTGCATTCAGTCCTTAAACTTTCCAGGATCACCAAGAGCCCCAAAACTAGATTGCATTTGGGTAGTTATAGATCTCACTTATAAGTACACTCTCGTTTGGAGGGGCTAAAGCTAAATAAATAGATAGATAAGTAGTTTAGATTTTCTATCTCCATTCAGTCTGGTGGTGTGAGTATTTTCCCTTTAAATAGAGACAATTTTTTACATAATAAGCACTAATGCCTAATTGCATTCAGGATCCTTATAAAATACTCGGCTTCCTGTGAGTTACTGCGCGTATCACAAATCACTAACTTGAAAGACAGCAAAAGCAAACACGCCAAATAAATGAAATGGACCTTGGCTGAGCCTAAGCATGCCACGAGAGCCACTACGCACTGTAAAGTGCTTTCCGCCCTTCTTCTCTATGAGCCGAGCGCAGTGTGTGGGATGTGCGTTCTCCTTCTTCCTGTGTGTAGCTGCAGCTGCACGCCAGCGTTCTGCCACCCAGAGCTTCCCTCTGATCTCAGAGCCGCTGTGGGAGTCAAGCGCGGTGTTACGCAGCAAATAGAAAGGCCAGCCAGGAGACACACGCAGATTACAATACACGCACACTCTCTCTCACACGTACACACCCGCCTGCTCAAGGACTGGAGAAAACCACACCAAAGCAAAGGCTCTGCAACTTTCAAAAGACTCCATCTGAAAATACGCCATCATCTCCTGGAACTACAGGTAATCTACGGATAAGGAACTGCTTTATGGTTCAAAACCCTAGAAGAAACTGACACCATTAAAGAGCTTATCAAGGACATCCTGCCCAATTAGATGCAAAGAAAAAAAACAATCTGGTTTTGTCTTCCTCTGGAACTATAACAGGACTTTGAGTAACAGTTGGTCTATATATCAGTTTGAGTGGGAAGTTATTCATTAAAAACCCTCACACACACACACACACACACACACACACACACAATATGTGGACAAACATTTTCACTGATGTGGAATGAGGAGGCCTGGGGTGAAGTCAGTGTTACATCAGAAGTGTTTAACAGATTTGAGCTTCCACTCCACTGCATGTAAACCATATCTTCATGGAGCTCACATTGGGCACAGGAGCAATGTTATGTTATGTTGAGTCTAGATCTTGTAGTTCAAGTGAATGGAAAATGTTACTATACCGCATCCAAAGACATCGTATTCAATTGTGTTGTGTGCCTTCAACTTTGTGGTAACAATTTCTGAGGAAAAAGAACACATATATATCTGAAAATCATTTTAGATTCCACTCATAATCAACCAAGAACAGAAATCTGAAGCTGCATGTGTCAGAGATTCACCAGAACTGCACTAAATATTGCTGATATTATGCCAGTTTTTCTGGAAGATCACTTTATAAAGGAATTTTTATGCTGAATGTGCCACACAACCAGATTCTATCCTGAAAACAGTGGCATCTGATGTGGTATTCTCCTGACTTCTGCTTCCCACTTCAAGCTCCTCATGTTGGGCAGTTTGTAATGCTTTTCTGTCCACCATGCATGTAAAAAGTGGTTATTTGAGGTTCCACAACTTTGCTGCTTCCAGTTTGGTTGTTCTACTCTTTTTTTCATGAACAAAGTGTTTCTTCTGTATCCACAGATCTGCTGCTCACTGTATGTTTTTTTTTTTTTAATTCACCATTTTGTGTAAACTCTAGAGACTGTTGTGGGTGTAAATCCCAGGAGACCAGCGATTCCTGAAAAACTCCAACCAGCCCATCTGGTACCAATTAAAAGTCACAGATATTAAATTTCCCCCCAATTCCGACGTTTGATGTGAACATTTAAATATGATTGTACGCACTGTGCTGTTGATACATGATTGGCTTAGTATGAAGAAACAATAAAAGTTCAAACTTAAGCATTATATTGCTGTCTCTTGCCTAGAGAGAAACAAGAGAAAGAATAAAAGAGGGCACTCTTCTTTCTGAACCTCAGTGGTTTGAGTAGCCCTAAGCAGCCCTCATCACCTCTCGGCTAATCAGAGTCAGACGAGTGCCCTTGTCCAAGGGGAAGGTGATGTCATCCATGATCAAGTCGGAAAACTCTGGTGAATCCTCTCACTGGCAGGATCTCCTCCTCTAGCTCTTTAATTCATTACAGATTAATCAATCAAGACTTTAATTAACTCACCACTGACAATATTGTAGCATTTGTTCATATACAACCTTTCTCCTAAAATAAAGTCAACCCCGGCTCAATGAGATTAACCTGTGAGAAATGTGAGAGAGGTCCGTTTTTTGTAACACATTTTAAGACAAATAACATAATGAGCTAGAGAGAAGTGTGGATTCTAAACAGATTGCAATTGAAAACATAATACTCTCATTGCACATGGGGGAAGAGTGTCAAAGTTTTTTCTACAATTACCAACTCATCCTGTAAGACATGATCGCTGTGTAATTAGGCAGCTACAGCTGATGGAAGAGGAGAAAAAAAAAAGAAGAGAAAAAAGAAAGAAAAAAAATCCCAAAGCAACCAAGTGAGTGACAAACAAGTCTCTGAGGTGCAAGCGTAAGAATAGAAAAACACTGTGTGTGTGTGTGTGTGTGCGATTGTGTGTGCGGTGCTGTAATGTACTCCAATGTTAAATGTTTCGAACGTCTCATGATGATCTCACAGACAAGCTGCTTCATGTTCTTCTTCTCTTTTTTTTCTCGCCCTTGATTGCTGTTTATGCAAATGACACGCAGTGTTATGGATGTCCCATCTGATATATTTCTACGGGAGCTGCGAACAACGGCAGCTGCACACCATAAACGCGAAGGCGCCGAAACATTCGCACGGGAAAGAACCGAGTGGGAACGAAGCACACGGAGCGCACAATTATCCATCATATGTTGTCAAAGTGACTGACAGATGTTGAAATTGTCTCCGCAGATGTGCGACTGATTAATTTTCGATGTCGTGGACATAATTATGGGATGTCGGCATCGCTTAGGCGCGAGTCTGAGGGGTAATTTCGCTCTTTAACGTGTTTTCAAAAGCGCACGCAACATCAGGAAGGCTGCGGATGTGAAGTGCAATCTTAAGAACGGGTCTTTAAAAAAAAAATATACAAATAAATAAATAAATAAATACAAATAAATAAAAAAAACGCTCGCAGCAGTGTTTGCATGCGGCACGTGCATGTGAGCGATAATTTCAGCTGACATCGTATTTGCGCCATTAGAAAGCGGTTAATGAAATGGATTAATTAAATATGCTAATCAGCTCTGTAGAAGGCCAATAGCAGAACAAAAAAACACTATTGTGAAGGCAAAATGTTAGACATCTCACAGGGTTTGCAAATTGGTAAACACAATTAATGACCAAATTTGTTGACAAAGAAACCAATTAGATTTACCATCCCTAATGAATTATCTGTAAATTCCATTTATCTTTTGAGCTACGATTTAATATTGCAGATCTAATTGAGCATTTCACACCCCTCTATAAAATGAAAGGAGAAAAGCCTTATGGTTGTCTCATATTGCAATGGTGGGAATATCAGAAGCTCAGAAGTTATGGAAATAGTTACACAATGAAAAGTACCTTGTATTCAGAGCTGATTTTTATTGTCTAATTCATAAATGCATTGAATGACCTCATGTAAAAAAAAAAACACACCCACGGTTTGAAGGGTCATTTGACAAAACACTCTACTACACCACTACTACTACTAAGTATAGTACATAATCTTATCTGCAAAACAATAAATCCTCAATGTCTCTGATTCAAAATTCAAAGTTGGAGTCTCATGAATCTAACACATGCCCCTATTTTTGGAAAAAAAAGTTTTACTCCTTAAGTCTGACATTTTAACACGGACATGCACAATTTTATTATTGATTCCTTCTCCTGAATATATCAGAATAGAGCCTATAATCTCTAATACTGACTTTCTGACTAGGTGTGTTTTCCATTAAGTGAGCCGGCATTTCTGCTGTAAGTTCATCTAAAGGGCACTTAGGTGTTGACGTACTATGATCATGTGTGTGCAATCTGACAAACCGCATTTGCAGATACTGGCCATGATAATACATGCAAAGTAGGGAGAGGATGCAATATGTAAGTTTTTTGGTTTTTGCATGGGCTAAAAGTAGCTGTAATGAGTATAAAAATAAGGAGAATCCTGAAAAACAACTGACACCTTCCAGCTAAACAATATGCACAACTGAATCTCAGGTTTACTGTTGATTATCAGGAGTAAAGAGTATACTGGTGTATGTACTGTGTATAAATCTAAAGTATAAATGTGGTTCCAATAAATCATTGACGTCAGTTTCTTAAAGTTTCTGAAAAGCGTTCTTAAAGAGCTTTGAGAAATTACGACAACTGTGAGAAGCTTTGCTCGGTTTAATGGTTTCATTTTTGGCATCAAAACAGTGTTTAGCAAATTCAATACCTGCCCTTTGCTAGTAATTCATGACATACACTGCAGCTGTTTCCAGAGTGACTCATATAATTTCAGATGATTTAGCTAGTTAAATGTGTATCAGGATGTAATACTGTATTCTCATAGATTATGTAATATGGCTATATACAGTATTAATGCGATCCAGTGTATAATAAATAAATGGATCTGTATAAATACTGCCCTGCATTTTGCAGTTTTAAGCAGAAACATCGGAAAACTGCATTTTCATTAAGGCAATCATGCAAAATATGCACCGGACACCATGGTAGTTTCCCTCATTTTAAAATTGCACCTCTCAAGATTTGTTGTATTCAAACAACCTTTAGCAAATCAGGGCCTCAGAGACGTACAAAGCATAATTAGCATATTTAGCAGTTCCGCTATCAGTCTTTAGGGACTGGGGTTATCGAAAGTTGGCAGACAGATTGGCTTTGTTGCGAATAATGCTACACTAAGGCCTAATTGGCCGGCACATTAAATCACCGATAGGCTATGTTTGTGTCTTTATATTAAATATAAATGTCAGTAGGGGACTAATTCGGAGCCATGGAGAGAAAGCGCATCAAAGGAAAGGAAACGTGGTCGTGTACGAGAGCTAGCAAATAAAAACATTGTCTGTTATTCAATACGGTGTTTTTGAAAGATAAATTTCTTCCATAAATAATGCACATCCTCTTTGACGCTTTGTCAGACTGATGTCTGATTAATTCAGACTGTCCTTGTCCTTAAATGAGGTTGCATTCTATTTGCAGCGTCTCTCACATATAAGAAGAAAAAAAGAACAGAAATATTTCAAATAAGCAACTTCATGAACTACATACACATGAATTAATGTAAAAAGAATAAATAGTTAACCCAGGCAAATTCATGGACTTTACAGACGAGCCGGGTAATTAGTTATAGACTTATACAAGGGACTTTCCCTTAAACCCTTCCACTGTAAATGCACTACAGTGTGCCGCATTACGCTACAACTGAACAATTTCCTGTGGAGGACTGTCTAATCATAGCTTTCTCTGTCCTATCATTCATAGCTCTGTGTCATGTGAAATAAACAAAAGACTTTATCATGGCCAGAACTGTACAATCTGAATCTTTCTGCCTTAAAGTCATTAAATCTGAGCACTGTGTGAAACATTTCAGCAGAGATTTGATCTACATGTGGAACAGGATTTGGGTACTAAAGTATGCTGAATGATCCTAACAGCTTACAAAGCAAGATGGGAAAAAAACACAAGAGGCTAATCCTGCTCAACATTAGATCTTGCTAGCAAGCACTTGATCTGCTGTTAGTATCTCTTAGTTAGTCATTTCAGCCACTTTTGAGAAACAGTTACATTCATTGTCTGTAATGCACTTTAGAAACGTTTTGTTTCCTGGGTCATTCAATTTGTCTGGTTCTCTGGAGACTACATGGGTTACAATAAACGTTATTTACACTCTACCCAAGTGTAATTATAAAACAACACTGCTGTTTCTATTACAAACTCTTTCTAACGTATTTCTACGTTATTTACACTCTACCCAAGTGTAATTATAAAACAACACTGCTGTTTCTATTACAAACTCTTTCTACCGCTAAACATCTGCGGGACTCCAGTGGAAAGAGTGGACAGTTTCCGGTACCTGGGTGTTCACATCACACAGGACCTGTCTTGGTCCTGTCACATCAACACCCTGGTGAAGAAGGCCCGGCAGCGTCTGTACCATCTGAGACGCTTAAGGGACTTTAAACTACCCTCTCAGGTGCTTAAGACTTTTTACACCTGCACCATCGAGAGCGTTCTGACGGGTAGCATCACTTCCTGGTTCGGGAACAGCACCATGCAGGACAGACGAGCCCTCCAGAGGGTGGTGCGTTCAGCCGAACGTACCATCCACACCGAGCTCCCTGACCTGCAGGACATCTACAGCACACGGTGCAGGACCAGAGCCAGGAAAATTGTGAAGGACCTCAGCCATCCCAACAATGGACTCTTTTCTCTGTTGCGTTGGGAAACGCTTCCGCTCCTGAAAGCGAACACAGAGAGAATGAGGAGGAGCTTCTTCCGCAGGCCATTCGGAGTTTAAACCAGGAAACACCCAGGATCTAAAAACTGGCCCACTCTCCATCATCACCATTTTTTCCCCTGCACAACCACACTTTTCGTGCTACGGCACATTATACACTGGACTTGCACAGCACAGTGCACTTTACATTCCATCTCTTTTCATATTTTCTTTTCATTTTCTTTTCATATTTATTTCATATTTTTTATATTCTCTTTTCTTATACCACACCATCCGCACAAGGACACTTTACACCATACCTCACTGCACACGGACACTCATGGTCAATCATAACTTGTTTACTGTTGTTTACTGGCTAACTGCACACTGCCATAAACATAAACATTTTCTGTGTACATTTTCAGTGTATGTGTATATATATGTATATGTATGTGTATATATGTGTATATGTATATGTACGTATATATACATATATATTTATATATATTTATATATCTCTACATCTTATTTATCTGCCTTCTTTCTTATTATATTTTTCTTTAAATTTTGTTATTATATTTATATTTTTATATTTTCTATTCTCCTTTTTTACCCTATTTTATTCCCTCATGCCGGACCGTCGTCAAAAGCATTTCACTGCATGTCGTACCCTGTATGTATGTGTTTGTGACAAATAAAATTTGATTTGATTTGATTTGATTTTGATTTGGGATTTTGTTTTATTCTTTTTATACCTTTTTTTATGCATATGCAATGTTTATTGGACCATGGATGTGTATGTGATCATAAATTTTGACTTGAACTGAAATTGAACTCTCAATCTGGCAACATTTGCAGCTGCAAGCTAACACGCAGGTTTGTATTAATGCTCTTGTTTATCATTACTATCATAATATAGCACACTATAGTACATTATGGGAGGATACGTTTCTTATTCAAGGAGTCTCCAGTGTCTGTGTTCTTTCAGAGTATAGGGATTGAGATAGAGGTGGTGAGGCTATCTGAATTTCTTTTTTCTTATATTATCTTTGAGAGAAAGAAAACATTTTAGCTGATTATGGCTATTACAACAAAGGTGATAACAGAAGCCTGCTCATGGATATCTTCTACAGCATAACTATGAATAGATAAAAAGAATGACAGGCTAAGAAGGGAAAAACTGCTTTGCAAAATGCTGTTAACCTGCCAGACAAAATGCATCACTCCTGACATAACTTATTCCTTACATAGCTGAAATTACTATTCTTTTTTTTTTTTTTTTGTGGAGACTTCAAAAGTCTTACGGGAAAAGGAACGAGAAGCAGGTGACAAGTTTCAGCCAACATTGAAACCAACATAAGCTTTTTTCGCCACACACATTTCACTTTCACTTTACAGTGTCTCTTTTGAAACACAATTCTCTTGATGTCTGTCCTTCTGTCCCTTTTATCCTCACTGCAACAGAGAACACTCGCTAGTTAAACCACACACAGGTGTGCGATCCTTATCCTCTATTTTAGCCCTGGAAGTTGTTGCTACAGGTGTCCCAATTTTTGTTGATTATTTACAAACCCTATGCCTGTATAAAAGAAGTGTCAGACCAGACTTTTACTACACACTATTACACAATATTGTGCTGCAGGAAGCAGTATATTGCTCTCCGCACTGCAGCACACTGAATTTGACAAAGATTTTTATTTTAAACATAAATAAGCCGCACCTGTCTATAAGCTGCAATGTCTACATTGAAACTAATGAACTTTACACAGGCTTTAATGAAAGACAGTGTCTGTTACACGGTGTAACGGGTGAAATATGTTGTGGCTCCTTTAAGAGCAGAGCTGCATTTTGGGAATAGCCTGCCGCTGCATTTTTCTGCTATTACTGCATGTGTGCAAGACCGAGGAATATGTCCTTATTATTTTCTGATGCTCATTTCTAAGTTTCTTTGAATAACCCGTAACGCTGTTGCCAAGAAAAATAAAAAAACACAAATTTTGGAAACCTGTCTGTGTTTATATGATTTCTGTTGCAACTGAAGATATCGAGCTCTCCCATGACCCTGACTCAACGCGTTACGACGGCTTGTATATAAACAGTAGCCTACCAAGAAAGTCATTGTTCACTGTCTTCCTCCTTCCTTTCACAACTATTTCTCTCGGGAGTTTATCTTTTGGCATCATCGTGCGTTTAAAAAAAACGTTTTTTCTCCTGATGCCGTGCAGCTCAGAACACAGGTGAGGTGCGTTTTTTCGTTTTCATTCGGAAATTTCATTGGTCTAATGTTGTGGGGTTCAGTTTTTCGGCTTGAAGTTTGTGAAACTGGGAAAAACCCAGGAAAAAATTATAAATAAGCAGCTTCGTTGTTTAAGCCGCGGGGTTCAAGTGTAGGTCTTTAAAAAAATTGCAAAGATAGCCAATGTATCAGTGAATACAGTTTTCCACATCATTAAAAGGCACTTGGAAACTGAAAGAAACTCTGACAGGAAGCAGTCTGGCCAACCCAAAGCCACAACTGAATCAGAAGCTTGCTTGCATGATAGGTGGCTCACAGGACAACAGCTCACTGGACAAGCACAACTTAATGCTGGTCAGTACACAAGTCTCAGTTTGAGCTGTGAAGAGAGACTGCGAGCAAATTTGACAGCTCAAGTGGCAGTAAAAATGCCTTTAATAAGATGGCAAAATAAAAAAAGAGGCTTGCCTGGGCCATGAAGCCTGCCGGGGGACACCTGAAGACTGAAAGAAGGTTTTATGGACCGATGAAAATCTTCGCTGTGTTTTTGTATGCCTTCAAGTAGGTGAAAGGATGATTCCTTGGTGTGTGACACGAATTGTCAAACATGGAGGAGGAAACTTGCTGGTCTGTGACTCTTTTGCTGGATCCAGAGTTGGCAAATTTTAGATACTGAGTGGCACCAAAACTACTACTGCATTCGTAGCACCAAGCAATAACCTCTTGTATAGGTTTATTTGGCCAAGGGTTTATCCTACAGCAAGATGTGTCACCATTTTAAAAAATGTATTAGTATTTTTTTGTTCAGTTGTTTATTTATTCTATATCCTATACTTTAATTTCAGAATACTTTAAAACATTAATCTGTGTAAATTTCAGTGATTTTCTAGTATAGTGTCAGTGTTCTATATATATGGGTACTTCAATAATGTCAAATATATTTTATTTAAATAAAATTGTCCTACAATTGCTTAGTAATTGGTGATATGCTGTTGATGTTGAATCAGATTACGCTGAAAAAGATGAAATTTCTCTTTAAAAGGGTGATTTAATGATTAAGTGTCCTTGTAGGTCCAAGCAGCATATTTTTTCAGTTCAATTCAACACAATTTTATTTGCGTAGCACTTTCCCTTTTACCGTTGATCATCGTCATAAATATTTCGGCAGGCATTAAATATTTGTAGGTGTGCTGTTACAGGTAAATTAATCGATGATTGTAATCAAACTAATTAGAATTTAATATAGAACAGGGTGATGATTTACAGTCATTTGTGAACAAACCTTCTCAGAGCACATGATTTCCTCACAGAATCGCACAAAAACATCATTTCTGGATGGTTACAGCCTGTCCTTTCTGCAGTATGTGGAATGACTAAATGTTCTAATAATGTGCTTTGTTATCGAAGAATAAGAATCTCATTTCACATTTATATGTGAGCACAGATCCTATCTAATGTCATAGCTAATCAAAAAAGCATGTACTTGAACAAAAGACCACAGTAGTGCATGTATAGTAGCAAATAAGGCTTTGTATAGCATATTATTTTTACTCTCTCTCTCTTTCTCTCTCTTGCAGTATAGCTAAACAGAATAGCCTACAGAATAGGAATAATAACTCCAAAGGTTGTTCAGGGCTCCTCCATTAATAAATAGTATTGGACTGAATTATAAGCACGTGTGTGCTGTGATGTATATTTCATAATGACCTCTGCAACACAAATCTTATTCCTGGAAGGGAAGCGACTGAGATGAACCTGAAAACTGCTCCATTACCCGAGAAAACACCCCCCCCATCATTCTCACATCACCCAGTGGATGATCTCCTAAGACCTAGAGGCCTTGCCAAGGAAAACTCTGCTTCCCATGAGCAGCATGGACTTTCTGAGAACGTCCTCACTGGCCTTGACAAGAGATAATACAAGCACATACATTTAGCCTTGTGAAATGTAGACGATCCGTTCTCTGCATGTTAGAGGAAATATGAGTAAATCTTGGTCAATATTTGTAAGGGGAAATTTCAGGAAATGGTCCAAGACATTGAGGATGAGGTGTCAGATACAAACATTTTTTTTACCATGACAGACAAGTACACACTTGGAATATGAAGCCGGCACGTATTGTTGAATTTGGTAGATGGAATTGGGCAAAAACCATATAAAAAATTCATAGCTTTAGAGAGCGGCGGCCTCTTTATGGTGGCCTAATTAGCCGTATGCTAATGAAGCTCCAGTGTCAGTGTTATCCTTGACACCAGTGATTGAAGGCCAGTGCGCTCAAACCCCAGAGGAGACAAAGACCTGCTTTCACCTCTCATCAGAGGCACCAGAGATCAATTTAGTTAATTGTCTAATATGTAAATGTTGTAGGTTCACACCGCAGTCCTACGTGCCTGCGAGCAAACGTGACGTACCGCTGCCACTTCATTGATATGCGCAGGTTTCCTGTGCGTCCCAATTACAATACTCCTTAATTGGACAATGCGCTTCAAGCAAGTCATTAAAAGTTGACATGGACGCTCATGCGCACTTTAGTGCACATGGAGGAAGTCCTCTCTAGCCAAGGCCTTGTTAGTACTGTATCTTCATGACTCATGGATGTTTGGATAAACTTGACATTCAGATGATCAAACCCCCTCAAGTCAAGCCTTTTGTTTATATCCAGTAATCAAAAGGTAGAAAGTAAAAAAACATTTTCGAAATATATTACCCTCTATACCCTTCATACTTTATACACCTCCATCACACTAGAGCATAAAACTTCAATCAAAAGCTTTGTTCCTATACCCCCCACCACACCCCTCTCAACTGGGTTAATTGAATTTGTATGTAAATGAGAAGTGTACATATTTAACATGTTCCTTGTGTAACTCATTAACATACTGAGAGATTGGTATGCTTCAGGCATGCATCATCTAAAACAGTACATCCAGACAGGGCAATTTGAATAAATGAGTTATTGAGCTCTGTATTCCGGTTGCATGAATGGCACTTAGCTGCTGTTCCTAAAAAAATGTACAATAATAATAAAAATTCTATGGAGAAAAAGAAAAATACAAGCATCTTGATAGCACCAGTCAGACATCCTGAATGTCATTTGCATTTAAACATATTAATAACAAAATAAATACATTGAATTTTATCCCTGTCAACATTCCACTACTTTTAAATGAACCAAATTACAGATTTAAAAGGTTCATGGTTGCATAGATATTCATATATTATATACGCAAACAGATCATTTTACATATACTGTGTCAAACAGTGGTCCACCATGACCATCTTATGAATGCACAAACACATATCAAAGGAAAGACTGCAGCATGGAAAGCTAGTGATACTGTACAATGTTCATAATAACCAACAAAATTCAATTTTGTTGTGTGTTGCATGGGAAATGCTATGATGCTGGGAACCGTTGTTGGTTAGGCGGTTGGAAAGTGAAAATGCTGCCAAGCACACAAGCTTGCTTCAAATAAATTTCTTATCACTAAACACACACACACACACACACACACACACACACGGACCCACTCTAACTAACAAATAGCTAACTTTATGCTTTCCCTGTCTTATGTCTCTTATATTGTGGTTGGCTCCGCCCACAACTACTTTTTGCAATTCGAACTGTTCAAAAACGTACAATTTCTATTTCACCTGAAAACCAAACTAACCTTAGATGGCAGAAAGACAAAAATCCAAAAGTAGAGATATCTCAACAATCTTAACAAGAAAATAATGCATTTAATACATTATTGTTTATTCAACCTAAAAAAAAAGATGTACAGTTACCACAGATGAGTTAAACCAGATGTTTCATAGTTTAAGTAAAAATAACAATTACAGAAAATTATTTGCAATGGTATTCTTTTTTAATTAATGAAATAAAAATAAACACTTGTGAATTCCTGTGTTTGCTCATCCAGAATCCCAGAACCTATACCACTGAACCAGATAATACTGTTCACTTTGCTTTCTCATGCTGGTATAGTCTAAAACCCCTCCCTGATCTCACAGATTGGTGAATTCCAGAAGTCCTAAGAGGAAAGCATGTTATTTCCACTAAAACAATCCAGTTGTTTGTTGCTGCTCTCTTTTTTCCACCTTTCTTGTGGTCTGGTCGTGTTTTTCCTTCAGGTCCTCCTAGGGTAATTTTCTCATAGTTAATTTAAGGCTCATCTTTGATGGTGAGATATTGCTGGCTGTTTTCCATACCTGGTCTCCAGATGATTTCTCAAAATGTTTTTATTTTAAGCGAGGCCTAAATTTGTGATGGCGTGCTATTTTAATGGATATACCATTATCCATTTTGGCTAGTCGACTTCCCTTTCTCCTTCTAAGTCTCAGTGTTGTTGCTGAAGCATAGAGACAGAAGTTGTTATTGAACATGTTTAAAAGAAGAAAAAAAAGAAGAATTGTCCTGGCAAAGCTGAGAATCAGCCAATGACTGAATAATATTTAGTGTAAAAGCAATGTTCGGTCAGTGAGGAAGCTCTTGAAGAAAATCGAATATATTTTATTAATAAACCTTTATCATAAAAACAATATTATTAAATTTGCCCCCAGACGTTTACAGAAATAAATACACTAGGGTTACTCATCCATCATACTAACACATAGCTATTTATATGCATGGAATTAACCACTTGAATACAAACGGTTCATGATCAGTCATACTTAAATGCCATTAATATTATCGAAATCTACCCATTTTATTTGTAAAAATAGTTTCGAGCTGTGCACATGGCCTTTTTATCAGCAACACTATCCTAGAATGATGAGCTTTCATTCGCAAAGCACAGCGCGAGTCATTGGCAAACATTGGCGAATGCTCGTTGACAAATTTTAGCGCTGTTGCTTTGTCAACACTGCACTTGTGTACCTTGATTTAGCAGCCAGTGATGGTGTGAGTGCATAACTGTAACCACCTTTTACTGTAGGAACAGGACCTGGAGAATAAACTCACACTGACATTTACATCACACCTCAAGGAGTCTTACTCCGTTCCTCACATAATGTCTTGTTTAATTAATGACGCCAACTTGGAGGAACTAGAAAGAGATGCGCAATGTCTGCACATGAATTCGAACACTTTCCTCAGTTCCTCACCTGCCTACAGGTTTGTGCTTGCCTCATACTTTCCCACTGTACATAAGTTTAAAAAAAGTGTGGCTGTAAATATAACAAGACCGAGAGAGTGCTACATCACGCTTCGTGATTCGGTCTAGACAGCTAAGACATGTCGTTTAGCTTTGAAATACTCATGGGAAGGGCAAAAACAACTAGACTCACCCTCCCATTTCCATAAAAGCCAGCAAAAGGAACCCCAGTCCCTACATAATTACAGCAATTACAACCCTCAAATTGCATAATGGTCCATGCAGTAGGAAGGTTTCCAAATCACATATCAGCATGAATGTGGTTAGAAAAGAACGAGTGAGACAGAGAAAGAGAGGCCCTAGAACATGTGAGAACTGCTTCCATAACGTTTAAGTAGAGTGTTGCGCTCTAATGAGGAGGGCTTGGCTGCCGAGTCCGTAAGCATAAGCCGAGCGATTTGCTGCTTCAAATCACTGGAGCAGTGCAGCAGGAGAAATAAGCCAGAAAGCACATGAATTATGGACCCAAGGGAAACAACCATTAACATAGCGATTGGGAATGCAAGGGTGAGAGGAAGTCAACAGCGTTTAAATCCCAAAGCTTGAGTTTAATTATGGCATGTGTGAGTAAATATAGTGCGCACTGCGGCTGAGAACGAGAGGTTTATTCATCGGGGAATGGAACAGATCGATCTGAGCTTAAAATAAGATCCAAAGTTCTCTTTTTTTTTTTTGCACAAACAGTTTTACTGTTCGGGTTAAAGAACGCACCATTCTGTAAACCAATGTACAACAGATTATAAACAATTTCAAGGAGAAACTATTACATATGTAATCATGTGAATATGTGGTCCATAATGCCACAATGCTGAGCCCATAATAAATACCCACTCAGGGGCTTTTCTCAATTTTCCATCTTGCTTGCTCTTATCACTAAATGGCTCTTCATGGTCTGAGAAAGCTGATCTGATCCTTAATATGGCTCGTTTCTGGAGTCTGAATTGCAAAGAGGTAAGATGTGGAGGCAAAGCGACAATATTCAGCAGAGCATGGCATGCAGGTCTGATTGAGCTGAGCTGGGTAAATTACACTGCACCCCCATGACTGCCAGATACAGGAGGAAGCATCTACTGTGCTACCACAAATTCTACAAACCGAGTTACCAACAGATCGAGAGCTCTTTAATACTTTGCTCCTTTCCTTTTCCCAGGTCAAAAGGAAATGAGCAAGTCTGCAGGGAGAAGTTTATGCAGTACCATGATTAAACTTCTGTTTGCATGTTATCTTGCAGACGAATTGCCAAAGCAGCTTTAAAAACAATCATACATGGCTAACTATACTTTGAAAGTGGGCAAAGCTCCAGATCTCCAGCCTTGGAGATTTCATGGACAAGCTCTGCTCCATTGTGTTATAACAATAAAAAAATCAATGGAAATTAGTCATTCTGCAATATCTAGATATGTCAAATACAGCATTAGAACAGCAGCAATGCATACTCATGTCATCTTGTATGACATAGTGTTAAATAATTTGATACTATTGTATGCTAATGAACAATAAACACATTCCATGTTAGAAGTCTATTAAACAGTTACTATAGCATTCGTGTTGCAATCTTTGCTACCACATGAGCTTGTCATCGCAAGCTTGTCACGTAACTACTGTATTCCTGTAAGAGCCTCGACCATGTCATAATTACAGGTAAAAACAAAAAGCACAACTAATCTGACAGGTGTTGATAATACTATTGTTCTTGTAGCATGTGGAGATATAATTTGCATAAACCAGACAGAAAACAATGAATATAATGTGCAGCTTTAAGCAGCCACTGTACTACGTTATGGTTTCTATAGTAACAGCTAATAACAAACCCTTGAATAGCAGACAAATCACATGACCTGAGATTAATTATAACACATTTACAAAGGAACTGTCACTGCACATGTATGGTTTACGTGGTAATGCTTTCTGGGAGCATCTGAGCAACTGTGTCAGCTTTGGTTCCATGTAAGTTTTCCAACACTCGTGTGTCTTCACTACAGTGGACTTTCTTTTATATTGCGCTCTTATAGCTTAGCCTTGTTTTCAAATTCGAGGTATGGCTTTTTTGGTTTTCTTCCATTTCTTCTGGACTGATTCTGACCAGTTCTTTGCTGATGGCACTGCTGGACATCTTTCAATGTTGAAAAGAAGTGAGTATGTTATGTCTTTCATCTGCTTTGATGTCTGTGGTCCTAAACATTGCCTATTTCTTTGAGTTTCTATAAAATAGCTTGAACAGCACATCTTGAAACCTCATTCAGATTTAAAATCTTTGCCTGGAAGAGATCTTGCTGATGCAGTAAAACTACCTTGTGTCTTGTTGCTGTGCTTAGTCTTGCCATTGTATGTGACCTGTGACATGAACCTGTCTGCAACAACTTCAGCTTAGTAGCAGATATTGGCTTTTCCTCACCCAGGTTTAAGTGCCTACGCTGCTGTAACTGTGACAGTATTTATATATATATATATATATATATATATATATATATATATATATATATATATATATATATATATTGAAATGGATAACGCTAGTGCTATGGATTCTTTGCCATTGTCCAGCTTCAAGAATTTCTCTATAAAGGAGAAAATCTGGACAATTCCACATTTTGAAGGAGTAAATGAATGAAGGATGGAATTTTTTATCGTATGCTGAAATAAGTAGAACAGTTAAGTAGATCATATCTTTAAAAAATGAAATATTACATGTGAAACACACATACACACACACTGACATTCACATCTGCAAAAGGGCTATAAATGTAAACTATTTGTTAAATTTTTCCATTTTATAAAATTTTATAAAGTATACAATTATTTTATATATTATTTAACCAAGCAGGCATTTTATTTAAACATGTTTGAAAAAATGTGTTTAAATGTTGATCACAAATGTTAATAAATATAAATGCATTAATAAAATAGCAATTTAATGTTTTGCATTTCTTCCCCCTGAATGTACTGAAATTGAACCGGACCCTGATTTAAAATCCGAGGTACCGAACCGTGAATTTTGTTTGCTGCTTCCTCCCTAGTGTATATAGTAGGTACCAAACTATGCTTATCCTTGATGCTGATTTGGTAACATCAACAGTACACTCTCTGAATGTACATTGTTATCTCTAAACCTTGAAAAAAGTATCAAATGTACATAATTGGACCTCAAGGACCACGGTACCTTTACACTAAATGCTAATTAAAATTTTACCTTCCTAGGAGGAAAACATGCAGCATAGCCTTGAAGGTATCAGCAACATGAAAAATTCGACTTTGTTAACTTTATTTTTGAAAGTATATAGCAGAATGTGTACTTCCAAACATCCCAACATGCCAATGTTGCATTGTACCATAGTGTACACCATTATGTGAACTATTGGACACTGCAACATTCACATGTTCATCATTCTTTACATAAAGGTCCTTTCAATAATACAGTGATTCTCTGTCAATGTGGCCATTTGGAGAAACAAACAAAACGTGTCTGAACAATGTGCCATGTGGTACAGCAAGACCTTGGGTTTAACAAACACAAAGTCCTAACTCATCGTAGGATGTGCTTCTTTAGACACTGAGTAACAATAAGTTACACAAGATTCACACTAAAGCGTGACCAGTATGCACACTGTGTCACGGGAAGTAAAGCAGAATACCATATGTCTTCCTGCATATTGTATATACAAGCAGCAGAGTCCAAGGTTCTTCCTTTGATGTCAGCACTGAACAGATAGTGAGATACGACCAGTGTTTTTTTCCCTCCTGGAGCCCCGAGGTGCCATTGTGGCCCAACACAGTGTTCACACTTACACTGGAGTCAGTCATGTCCAGTTCCCATGCTTGTATCTGAGGCCTGAAGCACACACAGTGCAAACACAGGAAACTGAGAACTCCGTTTCATCCAACACATGAAGGAATGTCTTTTCTGCACCTTTGCTGTGTAATAAAGGAACAAGTTTCTTTCAGGACTTTTTCAGTTTAAAGTAAAAAAAAAATACATTGCAGCTGGAAACACTGCTGTGTTTTTTTAATGGAGAAAAACAAGACTCAAAAAGATTTATGGGAACAAATTAAACACCTACCGGCTCCCTTCTAAACGGAGGGGAATTTTCAGATTAGCAAGCCTGGCTAAGCCACTTCAAACTGTGTTTATTCCTCTGTAGAGTGTGCTTCCTCTCTCGGCTCTGCTTTTGATGAAGGAGAGACTTAAGCTGATCTGCTGATCAAACCACCACCAGGTTCCCACTCCACCTCCCATCTCTTTCTCACTCTTCCCCATGTTTTCTTCTCCTCCTCTCATCCTCACATCCTCCCCTCCCACAGCTTTCCACAGACAGTGTTTACACAGTAAAGGGATTGAGAAATAAAGCAAGTGCAAAGAACACAAGTCTCCTTTCAGAACATCTTGCTCTCTCATTAATGTAATCTCATGTCCTTGCTCAAATGTTCCTATGCATCACAGTTCTAAATAGAAATATGGATGTCACAGTTTGTAGCGAACAGGTCATACGATGACCTTTTATCTAGACTGGTTTCAGGATAAAGCACCGATATAAATGCAGCTCCTATCTCCATAGATGGCTTTATTACGTATGTAGATGAAGCTGATTTGCTTGGCACTGCTCCCCACCTTTTCCTCCTCTAATGAGCAGAACATCTGTTGACCGACTAATACAATTAAAGATCCCTTGATCACTACACCATACGACATCTTTTCTGGTCTACTGCCGAGGTCAGACCCACATAAAATATTGACTTTCATAAACACCTAGTGCATGAGCATGGTTGGTTTTTGATGGCATTTCCCCTTTGAAGTGTAGTAAACTTGTCTGGCTCACACTTTTAATCTAAGAGTCATGAGTTCAAAACCTACACTGGGGTCTTCATGAAGGTTAATGGGGCATATGGTAGCTCAGGTTAAGGTTTTGTGTTAAGGTTGTGAGTACAAATCTCAGGGCTGTCAGAGACACCCTCAGGATCCAGATCAGTTCTGTGACTGGATTGAATTCTGCTTCATTTGTAAGTCACACTGAGAAAATGGTATCTACTAATTTATTTAACTGAGGTGACCATAAAGATTTTTTTATATTTACAGCTGAGTCACCTTTTAAAGTCTGAAATATGTGACATATGAAATATACGATAAAGAAATCTGCCTAATCTGAACCAGGAGCCCAAAATAATGAATGGAGGCAAATGTTCTATTCTCAATTCTAAAAACATTCATGTATAACTTTCTCAGAGTAAATATTGATGTGCCTTCTGGACTTATATCAATCCATGATTTTACATTCCAACCTTATTTTTTTTTAGCAAGCTAGCTTTCACCTTCCTTTTTTGGACTGCTACATACTGGAAACACCTCACAAGACTCGGCATTTTGGAGATGCTTATACCCATTCAACTTGTCTTGCCTTGTCAATACAATCAGCTCCTCACGCTTGAACATTTTTTCGGCCTTTAACAAATCAACTTCAAGAACTCAATGTTTATGAATTGCATTCTATATCCCACCCCTTGACAGGTGCTACTGTAAGATGATAACATTATTCCAGTGAGGGGTCTGTGGAACATACACATCCAAGTTTATGCACTATATAAATACATTTCATTTTAAACAAATGAGAAAGTGGTTCTTCAGTGGCTGGTGTTGGACTTCTGATCAACAAATCATGAGTTTAGATTCCAGCACTACCAAGTTGCCACTGGTGGACCATTGACACATAACTGCTCAGTTGTATACATAAGGTAATTATAAGTCACTCAAGATAGGGGCATCTGCCAAATGCCGTAAATGTAAATGTTCAAATCCATAGACAAGCTCGTTTCTGTGTCTTTTGCTAAAAGCTTTGCAAAACACTTACTCTGGCAAGACAATTAGAATGCAATGTTACATAAAACCTGTCATTGCCTTTAACCATTTTATAAACAAAATTCCTCTATTTCTCTGTTTTAGGAGTTTGTTGAGTTACTAAGCTGTAACGAACATTTGCATTTAAGTAGTCATTAACTAACGATGAAATGAGCAATTTCAGTTCAGAACTGCCTCTAATAAGACAGTTTGTTAGTTAATAAATAAAAAAGGAGCCAATCCTGTTCTAATTATTCAGTGTTATAATGAACCTGTAGACAATTCAGAGAATTTACCTCATCCTAAATTAGAACACAACATTTAATTAGGCACGGTTTCACTTGTATAATGGGCATTTTGTCACGTTACATTTTTTTTTTCTGAATGAATACGTTCAGGTTCCCTCACATAATATGAATTTTGTTTTTAGATATGGATTGATAGGGTAGTAGGCTGGTAATTTTGTTTTTAAAATTTAATTTGATTGGACAAGTGCTGTTTCAAGAGTCCTTGAGTAGCAATATTACATCTTAATATTTGTAATATTACAAATAGCAATATTACATCTTATATTACATCAATATTACATCTTACAAACTGTAATTTACAAATCAGTGTCAACCAGCTAGCCATTGGGCTCTGAGAGAATAGGGCAATATATTTTCAATATATTGTGTCGGAATTGTAACTAACTTAATAGCAATTTGCTGTTCATAGAGAATCAAATTGCTGAGGATTTCTGCAACAGCTCTATGAACTGTTACTGAATGCAAGCAATAGCAGAATCTCAGTGACTGGGTAATATTGCCAATTATTACTTTCATTAGAAGAGAGGAAAAAGCTACTGGAATGTAATTTTAGTGTGAAATTTAGGAGCAATAAGAACTGAAATAGGAAGCAAAAAGTTTTGCAATACTTTTTCTTTTCCAAAATTTATTAGGGTTTGTATTTTTTGGTTTTTATTTATTTTTTTATTTTTTTCAGTACAGGCTTAAATCATTTTTACATTTCAGCAATATATTGTGATCATGATTTTAGTGTGACTGTGACTTTTAAATTGTCTTGATACTGGAATTAATGTACAGCTTTCAACCAATCAAAAAGTAGCATTATTCATTTTAATTGCATAATTAAGAAATAAAACAAAATGTAATGTGAGGCTTGATATCTGCATTAGAGGGACGTTACCATACCAAATGGATTCTTTTCTTTTGTCACAAAAAATAAATAAAAAATAAAAATTACACTACAGCATTTCACAATCCACACCCCAAGCCCCCCCAGCAAAAAAAAAAAAAAAAAAAACTTAATAACAAATTAAATAAATAAATAAATAAAAAATTACAAATTATGAAAGTATTTCTATGTACTTTTATTGTTGCATTTAAACTAGTAAAATATCCATTAAACAAGTCTGATCACTGATAACATCTGTAAATTGTTGTTTACAGATCACATGCCTCCATTTTTTTCATTTTGGAAGTTAATCATATCAAAACAAATGCAGCTTGTCAGAAGAAACCACAAAGCACAGTTCTCTGTCCTGACAAGTCTCCAGCTGCAGAAAACTTACAGCCATGATATGAAGCCCTAATACTATACGCTATTTCCATATATGCTAAATAAACTTCAATACTAATTTTTCTGAATTTTTTTAAAATGTTTTTTTTTTTTTTTCAAAGATTGAGATGAATAGGCCAATGATCTTCTGAAGGTCAGACTCCACACAGAGAGCGGCTGCTGTGCGATGAGAGATCATCCGAGCTGAAAAAGATAATCAGATCAGAAAGGAGCCTGGAAAGCTTGGCTTCACTGGACTGTCAGCTAGCAGTAGATGCTATCTGTGCCAGAGAGAGAGAGAGAGAGAGAGAGAGAGAGAGAGAGAGAGAGAGAGAGAGAAAGAGAAAGAGAAAGAGAGAGAATGTAAAACTGGAAGAATTCCTGTTTGAAACTTGGACAGCATTTCTCAAATGTTTGTCTTGTACATAAGTATTACACATCAAGCCTCACTGTTCCTCAAAAACACCAACACACACAGTAAGACAAAAGAATCTCCAGAGGATTATGCATTTTCAATGCCATTCTGTTCCTGTTTAATTAAAAGCATTGAATCTAGATCCATTTCTCCGAAGAAATCTTCAGTGTGTCATGAACTGCACTGATAAATAAGATGTAAGCCATCAGGGTTGCCCATGGTGCTGCGCTATTTCGATTTATTATTCATTTTTCCAAAATATTGTAACAATCTTCAGCCACCTGTCTGTCAGGATTAGCTTTGCTAAGATGCATTTCTAATTTGCTTTCTTTGACTCAACATTAAGGCTCCCGTGGACAATCAAGTTGCCAGCCAGATCTGCCTGGCAGGCAACGTTTATTCCGTCTCCTCTTCCCACAAACACACAGCTGAGAGGGTTTAAAGTTCCCACATGCACTTTCCAAGATGGGCTTTAAAAAAACCTTACTTCCAGCTAATCATCATAGGCACGCACACAATCACGAGCAAGCAAACGCACATACACATGCATACACAGACACCAACAGACTCCTGAAGAGGCTTTATGCACACTGCTTCCAGCGAACTGTCAGACATCCTCAGGAGCTCTGGAGATAAATTCAGCATGAGGATGGTAAGCCACACACACACTCTCAATTTGTCGATGGTTCCACTCCTCTGCAATATTCCAATGAATGTAAATGAAACTCATATTTGCCTGTGAGTTGAGAAGCTGTCCAAATGTTCTGTCCCCGGATCTGCCAAACCGCAACACACACCCAGAGGAACATGTTGCAATTGCTTCTTGGCCACCACGAGCACTTCCCCACTCCTAATGTTTTCTGCCATAGACCAAAAGCCAAATGGAGCCAGTTGACCCACGTGATTACTCCTTTACCACTAGTTCATCCTATTAAACCCGAGTTTGTCTCTGTAGCTACCATGTGCTTTGTGGATTTCACACACCACTGAGCGGTTGTCCCAGTGGTCACCAAGCCTGGGCGGCATTGTATCCCTGTAATATGTCAAAACAACTTCAACTGTTCATTGCCATCATGTCTTAAGGTCTCTGGGATGGTTCTGAAGATATAAATGCAATTTTCTAAAAACATTTTTCTATAAATATTGTGTTACTGAAAAGAAGGTGGAAAGCAGCATCTAACATGTTGCTTTGAGATCACCCATAGTATTCAACTGGGTTATAGAAGGGGTTATAGCACATCATTTATATCAGATTTGTCCTCATCCAGCTCTTCTCTGAGTTCTGGTTGCCTGCTATTCTTTTCCCCCAAACTCTTACCACAAAACTGAATGAACTGTCAGTAGAATTAAATGTTTCCTTCATTTGAACTAGGAGACCCAAACCTACTTCAGAATTATAATGCCCCGTGCACAAAGCCAGCTCCTTGAAGATATGCTTTACATGAGTTGTAGTGGAAAATCCTACTAAAGACCTCTGACCTCATCCCTATTGAACACATTTGCAAAAAATTGGAACGCTGACTACACCCCAGACCTCCTTACCTCATGTCAGTAACTCACTTTACTAACACCCTTCTGTCTGAAGGAGCAGAAATCTCCATAAGCACATCTTCCAGAAGAGTGGAGGGTATTATAACAGCAAATGGGAAGTAAATGTGGGACAGGATGTTGAAAGAGCACTTACAATCTAACAGTCAAGTGTCTATACTGTATAGTGTATCTACCAATCTTACAAGGCAAACTATCTTATAACTATCTTACATGGCAAACATTCCTTTAGGTAGCTCTTTTTAGTGGTGCAATTTTGTCACAATGAAAGTCAACCCTAAACCTGTAATCAATAAATCAATATTTTGTTGTTTCATTCGTTCATTAATCCATTTGTTTGTTTATTCATGCATTTGTTCATTCATTTATTCTTTATTAAATAAAAGGTGAAAATATAACCTGAAATTAAAAAATTCCAGTTGAAGTTAATTATTATTTAATTTTAAATCAGTATTTTACTTTTACTAAGATTTTTACTAAGATTTGGAAGGTTACAGGTCATACCTTTAAAACAATTTTTAACCCTATATGATCAAATCTTAATGCTAGCAAAACAACATAAAACACATTTTGTTAAATATACACACCCAAGTGCCAAAAACACTGCCAAAAATGAAAGATTTCATATTATCTTTCGATAAATGATTTTCTAAAGCAGCTTGGAACTGTATTACCTACATCATTATTATCATCATCCTAATGATGATAATAGCTCTTGCTATGATTTGCTGTTCTAATCTGGCAGCTGGGTTTTTTCTTGCTGTTTAGGAAAATTCTGAAGAATTCAACCTTTGTTGCTCCAGGCCTATTTAACCCTCAAATGTATGACACATGATAGCTTAGAGATATTAATGGGGAAGTGACATTTATACTTTAGGACCGTCAGACAGGATAGAATTATGTGTCAAATAAAATCTTTCTTTCAGCTTCTCCCATTAGGGGTCACCACAGCGGATCATCCTCATGCTTGAGGGTTTTTTGCACGTTTTTACGCTGGATGTCCTTCCTAACGCAACCCTCCCCATTTATCCGGGCTTAGGACCGGCACTAAGAGTGGCTGGGGTTGGTTCCCTGACCGGCGAATCGAACCCGGGCCGCTGCAGTGAGAGCCCCTAACCCTAACCCTAACCCGCATCCTAACCACTAGACCACCAGGGGACCGATTATGTGTCAAATAACCAAATGTAAATGTAATTGTAAGTGTTTCAGAGGACCAGAGACCTCTTTTTATTTGCCATGTTTCCATACTCCATCAAGGGCATAGTGCATGCAGGCACATCCAATAAAATCATAATCATTCAATTCATTCAGAAAAGGGGCAGGTTGAAAGTAAACAAAAACAGGAACCATGCATTAAAAAAGAAAGGAAGACTATAAAGTACTAAAATACATGTTATTCCAAAAGACTAATAGATGACCATATATGGTTTGTGTATCATACTATATACAATAGATTGTGGACACCTGACTATAAGATATGTGTTTTTTGAACATCTTATTCCATATTTAGTTTAAATTTGCTGTTATAAAAACCTCCACTCCTCTGGGAAGATGCTACACTGGTAGCAATTTTTTTTGCTTAATCAACCACAAGTGTATTAGTAATGTCAGGTTTTGATGTAGGGTGAGGAGGCCTGTGTTGCAATCAGCATTCCAATTCATCCCAAAGATGCTCAGAAGATTTGAGGTCAGAGCTCTATAGCAGGCCACTCAAGCTGAATTGCTTCCACTTTAACCCATGTTAACCATACATTTATAGAGCTTTGTGTGGAGGGGCATTATCATGCTGGAACAGGTTTGGGTTTGAGATCCAAAGTTTGATCAAATTTACTGCTACCATATCCTAAGATGTTCCGTAAAATTATGTGCCACCACAGTTATGGGGACCTTTGGGGAAAAAGCATGTCACAATACTTTTCCTTATATAGTGTACTTTTGTCCTTGGATAGTTAGACATCATTTATAATACATGTTGCCATAACTGTCTTAAAAACAATAAGCTAAGGTGAAAGATCAACAGTACCAACAGACTAAAGACTTACTATACAATGTTTCCGATTCCAATTTGATTTAACACAATGCGATTTAGCTGGTTCAGCCAGACAGAAAACCACAAATTTACTTAAGTACCTTCTGACTTCTAACGCACGGCTCTTCCACAAACAGGCGTTTGTAGTGTGGAAAAAGAAAAAAGATTAAATAACACTAGAGGTTCTTTTCCTGTTCTGTCTCCAGGAAGATGCAACTCTACCTCTGCCATGTTCTCTGCTCTAATACAAGATACACAAATATGTATGATCTTGTCAAGCAGACAAAAACATGAATATGATCAATAGGACATGTGGCTTTGCATGGTTACTCGACGTACAGCTGTTATCACTTAGGGTGTATGCATTTTTGTTGCCAGCTAAATAGACAATAACGACTGCATGTTAAGTTGTTTGCACATTGACGACTCTAAAATATATCCAAGTTTCATTTCTATAGTATTGTCCCTTGACAAAAATCTATTGAAATGGTTGCTGAAATATATATATACTTTTTTACACATACACTCACACACTCAGTCTGTTGTATAGTCTGGAAAAACAGGAGTATCAGCATCGTCCACAGTAAAAGTAAACCACTTCTGCCAATTCCGTTCTGTTGAATGCACTAACCCAAACTGATTACGTTATTGTTCAGTTTACTTTGCAAGAACATTCTGCAACTTGAACTGTGACATTCATTATGTGTCAAAAATCACACTTTGCTATTGCGATTTGGATTATCTTTTGACAAGCTGAATGTCTTGTTTTTAACCACTGCATTTGTCAAAAAGGCTCGTTAACCAGCAAAGTCTTTGGCGGCAGAATGCAAGGAAGATTGCAAAGTAACCTAAAAAAGTATATTTCCACATTGTTTTGATCACGTATATATTTATGTCTTTTTGAAAGTGAGATGTCGAAAACAGCCTTTGTTTAAAGCATGTTTTTCGAATTCTGCTACAGCAAATCAGACATGGGTATTTCTAGACAAAATACGACTAATTAGAACGAACGGATATGAGCAACAATCAGGGGTGGATCAGGAAAGGGTGAGACAACACATAAAGCAATCAAAAAGAAAAGATGATCACTTCACGTGTATGTCTTTTAGAATAGCAAGAATTTCTCGGGATTGTAGAAAACGGGTGTGTGTTTTTGCGCCTCATATACGTTATGTACAACACACCGGATATGAATGCTCTTCGATGTGAGAGGATTCCAGTAAATTACTGTGAACACACCATCTTTTTGACCCTCAAAGTACAAAAAGCACACACGTGCAACAGTGTATTTGTCTCCAAACAGTCAAACGTCAAGCAACACGTACGAGAAGAATGATGGCGATGGCGATGCGTCCCGGTGGATAAGCAGCTCTCATTTCCATCTGACCAAAAGCTCTGACTATTATTAGCCCTGTTCATTCGCAACTGAGAAGATGGACAGATAGGTGCTATTTCTCAACAGGCAAATGCGGCATCGACGTGCGAAAAGATGATTCGTAGAGAAAGGCAGCAGGCCCTTTGGGAGCTGGAGGGACACATGTGAGAATAAACCGCGGGTCTGTGACGGTATGAGGATGATGTCAGCGGTGATTGAGAAGGCTGGAGGGAACGAGGCCAAGCAGAGTGGAAGATTGACTTCCCCGTCCAATACGAGAAATGGATTTTTTTTTTCTTCTCCCCTCATCATGGAAATATATGAGTTTCTCTAACAAACACGAGAAATTTTTTAGAAATTGTACGATGAAGTTATTTCCATCTCATAGTAACAAGGTGAAGGTGTAACAGATGACTCGCTGGTTGTATTCGCGAACTCATTCCCTCCATATCTTTTGGAATAAGAAGAAGTCTTGTAGTCCCAATGTCAAGTCAAGTCAAGTTTATTTCTATAGCGCTTTTCACAACAGACATTGTCTCAAAGCAGCTTTACAGAAATCAACAGTTAAGGTGAATGGTGTGCATTTATCCCTGATGAGCAGCCATGGTGACTGTGACCCGGAAAAACTCCCTTAGATGTTATGAGGAAGAAACCTTAAGAGAACCAGACTCAAAAGGGGAACCCATCCTCATTTGGGTGACATCAAGAGTTTGATCATAAATTTTTCAACAATACACAACACTGGAGAGTGAGAACTAACATGATTACTGGTGTATAAAATTATAAGTAATGTTCTAAATGTACTTCAATGTCCATCTAAAGTACATAAAATATGTTAAGATTTTTGGGAGATGAAAACGAAATTATAAAGAAAATATGTTTCTCTGAAAAACTCACACTTTTCCGTTAAATAAGATCTAATGAGAATTACTCAATAGGATATGAGAGAATAAACATTTCCGGATCCTTTCCCTTGTGCTATTTTTTGCTTATAAATATTTACATATCACAAGCATGTATTTCATATGAAGAGAAACTGAGTTTGTCTTCGCCTAACGATGCAGCAACATTGTTGCACTTCCAAGTAAACAGCTCTTGAACATTTCCATATCCCCTTCAGAGTTTTTTTTTTTTCCAGAAAGCTCCTTCAGGTTCAGCTTTCGACAGAAAAGTTCCCGCTCTTTCCCTGAGATCTGAATGGCTGTAAATAGAAAACCCTGCGCAGGTTTCACACACCAAAATGAGACGCATGAGACACCTGAGGGAGAAGTGGAAGACTTCATACAGACCGAAGAGACTAGCAGCTGACTGGATCTAAAGTGAGTGTGTGTGTGTGTGTGTGTGTGTGTGTGTGTGAGATGTGAAAAAAGATAGAGCATGCCTGTGTTTATGCTAAAGAGTGTTAAAGAGCATGTGTATGTGAACATGAGCCTTTGTGTTTATTACGCTGTAATAGGCCTCAGTGCGGAACTGCAGCAGGGTGTGTTTTTTATGAGGGCTGTAAAGTGCCAGTGGTTTGGGAAGGTTGATGTGAAAGGAGGGAGTGTGAAGGAAAGAACCTCACCAAAAGAACTGCGTGGGGAGTGCGGTGTAACGGATGGAAGATGATAGTATGGAAAAGGAAGTGTACGTTGGGGCACAGGGCGAGCGAATGGAATATATGCAATGGAAATTGATAAGGAAGAGTAGGAAAATGGAGATGGTGTGGAATGGGAGCGCATTAGGGAGAGGTATATATGAGATTATTTGGAAAAAAGTAAACGACAGTTAGAAGGAGAACGTTGAGGAGACATTGGAGGAAGCTATTGGAGGGATAAGTATGAAAGTATATCATAGAAAGGAAACAGTGGGTAAGAGATCCTGAAGCGCAATATAGAAGGTATGAGTGTGGATGTATGGAGGAGAGAGAAAGAAGGAAGATGACAGAAGGAAGGAGAGTCTTAGTGGGATAAAGATGAGAGCATGGAGTAGAGAGCACAAATACATGGTTAGAGGAGCATACAGAAGTGTACTGAAAGGATGAATAGAGAAGTATACATTGGGTAGAAGAGCAAGGAGAATAAATATAGTAAATGTAAGAAAATACACAGAAAATGTAAGTGAATTTTGTTAAGAGTATGTTTATAAAATCACGTTTTTAGTAATATATGTAGATATGAAAATATGTGAAGGAAAAAGGTAGAGAATGTTGACGCCTTGTACTTATGAATCTATGAAGCCAGTGTATAGAAGAAAGGAAAGTATGTAGGAGAGCGTATGGGACCATACAGAGGATCATGGATGGATGTGTAGCCAAGCATTGAGAAAAGTATTATGGAACATATGGAAGGGACGATGGGAAGACCTTAGGGAAGGAAATGGAAGATATATTTATGGAAAAGTATTCACCATAAAGGAGGGAAAAATGTGAATGTCAGGAAAAATAGGAAGAAGAGTCTGAAGAATAATATTGAATAAAGCATCAGTGGTGGCCAATGTACCACAAGTACAGATTTATTATGGCTATAATGTCTTATTCTAATTCTTTCTTTACAAGACTTTCGCTTCATCAACTCTGTGTTACTCTTAACACACCAATCTTTTATTAGAATGATATTAATGAGTTGAACGCTAGTTGATATCTATTAATATGATCATAAGCCAAAAACCTTTTTAACTACTTAAAAATAAACAAATAAATAAATAAATAAGGCCACGGGTGTTGTAGCAGGTTCGAGATCAGGAGTTTCTTCCATCATTTGTGAAAATGTTCTTCTTGATGTTGAACTGATGCTGAACTGTATGTTCATGCTAAGTAAATAACACCAAGCGGCAATCAAAACAAGTTCAAAATTGGTGCTTGACAAGTTACTTTTTTTTATCCACTTATAAATACAGTACGGACCAAAAGTTTGGACACACCTTCTCATTCAAAGAGTTTTCTTTATTTTCATGACTATGAAAATTGTAGATTCACACTGAAGGCATCAAAACTATGAATTAACACGTGGAATTATATATGGAATTATATACATAACAAAAAAATGTGAAACAACTGAAAAATGTCATATTCTAGGTTCTTCAAAGTAGCCACCTTTTGCTTTGATTACTGCTTTGCACACTCTTGGCATTCTCTTGATGAGCTTCAAGAGGTAGTCACCTGAAATGGTCTTCCAACAGTCTTGAAGGAGTTCCCCGAGAGATGCTTGGCACTTGTTGGCCCTTTTGCCTTCACTCTGCGGTCCAGCTCACCCCTAAACCATCTCGATTGGGTTCAGGTCCGGTGACTGTGGAGGCCAGGTCATCTGATGCAGCACCCCATCACTCTCCTTCTTGGTCAAATAGCCCTTGATGCCTTCAGTGTGACTCTACAATTTTCATAGTTATTAAAATAAAGAAAACTCTTTGAATGAGAAGGTGTGTCCAAACTTTTGGTCTGCACTGTAAATAGGAACGATATTTCACAAAATGTAGCTGAGTAAAAGGTACAATATTTCACTTTGAAATGAATTCTCAATTCTTAACTTCTGTAAAGCTGCTTTAAGACAATGTTTAGTCTGAAAAGCGCTAAAGAAATAAACTTAAAGTTAAAGTAAAAGGCTTCCAAAATGAAAATACTTCCAAGTACAGCTAGATGAAAAAGCTACTTAAGTGCAGTAATGAGTTACATTTACTTCCTTACAGTCCATCACTGGAAAGCATGGGGTTATAGTAAAGTATAGAAGTATAGACTTCCCTGGTGGTCTAGTGGTTAGGATGCTGTGCTCTTACCGCTACAGCCCGGGTTTGATCCACGGTCAGGGAACCAACCCCAGCCATTAGGGTTGCACAAGCCAGTGCACTCTTAGTGCTGGTCCTAAGCCCGGATAAATGGGGAGGGTTGCGTTAGGAAGGGCATCCAGCGTAAAAACATGTGCCAAATCGAACATGCGGATCATGAATACGGATCCGCTGTGGCGACCCCTAATGGGAGAAGCTGAAAGAAAGTTTTATGAAAGAACGTGCTGAGGAAAGCAGGTAGAAGAGTCTAAAGCATAAAAAAAAGTTTAAAGAAGAGCATGACAGTACCAAAAAGAATATATAGGATAGTATGGCGGAGACTATGACAGGACATTCAAAGGGATATAGAAGACAATAAGGAGCGTGTGGAAAAAAAGGGAGATTGATAAGTTTAAAAGAGTACGTCTCTTTCAATATAAAAGAAAAATATCAAAATAAGATTGTGAAAATATGATGAGCAGTATATCCATTAGAAAAGTAGTTGAAATTACGGAGGAGGTTGGTAGTAGAAAGGTTTGGCAGAATGTATAGGAGAGAAAAGGATAAAAAAAAAATAGGAGCTCTGAGAGGAAACGATGATGGCACAACACGGAAGAGACAGATCATGGAGAGGCCCTGCCCTCATGAGACAGATCTCTCAGCATGTGCTTAAAATAAAAGTGATAGAGTAAAAAAACTACTGCTTTGCATTTCCACCTTTAGATTTGCAACATGCGTATAAAATATTCATCACTGTCTCTGTCAGCATTTCAAAATAGCCCTTATTTCCTCTATTCCTCTCTCCCACGATTTGTATAGAAACACACACAATAGGAGTTTACAATGTGAGGATGGAGGCCATGAACTGGTGCAAAGCCCTGGGAAAGTGGAAGTGGAGAGAGTGTGAGAAAAGAGAACAGAAATCCATGAAATGTCTTTGTTCGATTGCACACTTTTCTATGACAGACTATGAAAGACTGCAATGAATATGATTCTGCATAATGCAGAAGAGATGATGGAGGTGATGGAGATGGAGAGGCGTGAAGGAAAAAATGGGAGATGGGAGAATATAATCTGTTGGTCTGTGCATGTGTCTCAGAGACAGCCAATGAAAACGCAGGTGCTCGGTTCAGCTGCGAGTTTACTGGGTCACTCAGCGCGAGGAATCAGCCAATGAGCTGCGAGGACTGCGTCGGGACGCTCCGGCATGTGTGTGTAATGGGGGAGCGCTTGAGACCAGACGGCATGTCGTAATCATCTGTCTGAAGCAGAGCAGCCGAGTGAGAGAAAAAAGGCTGAGTGAAGCACAAGCTCTGAGTCTAATGATCATAACTGGTGTGCAAGCGTGCATGTGAGAGATTAGTCGGAGTAGAAAATGCTTTACATTTTGAAGTAGGAAATGAAAATGAGATGATGTGAGGAAAGCAGCAGGGAAACATAAGTGATGACACTTACCCATTGAGATTACATCAGACCTGGAAAACTGCTACTACATTGCACAAGCTTAGGCCCAGCAGGTATATTTTTCACTCCCACATATACATTCATCTGGCATATGGCGCATCTTCGTTTCAGTGGAAATAACACCAATTACTGCCATGAAAGCAGTAATCAGAGATTGGCGTAACGATATATAACGAATGAGCTGAGTAAAGGTGTGTGTTTTGAAGATACATTTTTTTATTTTCAAAGCAAATGAAAACATGGACAAGGATTTAAATCTTTGCAGGCGCAGGACTAGTTTTATAGAGGATTCATTGCATAAACAGTACTGCCTTTTTTTTTTTTTTTTTTATATTTTTTGAAATACAGTAGCTGATGGGTAGCTCTAGATGCATATCTGTAAAATCTCTCAAACTGGTATTCGCATGCCAAGTTTTACTCTTGCTATAGTGAATAATCTATAACAAATCACTCTTAGAAAATTTGTTTAGAAGAGTTTTAACTGAAAGTTGATCTGCATCATGACACTGTGTCTATTACAGAAAAAAATGTGATGAGAAGGAAACAGTACCAACAGGAAATCGCAAAGGAATTTTCAATATAAACGCACAAACACATAAATGTACATGTACAGTATTAATTATTATTTAGAAAAACCCTTTGCATGATCTCAAATCTGCTGTACTTGTCGTTGTCTTTTGCTGTTTTGCTCTATGTTTACATGCACTTTAGAAATTAATTTTATATTTGTACAGTTTTGTGTTAGTTTGTGTTAATTTATGTTGTTTTATGTAGCACCTTGGACCTGGGAAAACGTTGTCTCACTTTGCGAGGCATGTCGAATTTACAAACGTGCCCATGGTCTGGCTCACATGTCAAACCCACTTCCTGCCACTTGACCTCTTCAGACCCCTCCAAACGGGAGCCAATCAGCAGGTCCGGGGACTTGAATACAGGGGTCTGTTCAATCGCAGATACGTTTACACACCAACACTGGGTTCAAAACATGCAGTGTGAGTGATGTGGAACACCTGCCCTGCTATATCCCTGCTACAGCCTTAGATTTATCCTGACTTTTACTTATAGCTAGACAGTGTTAAAAAATTTAAAAAAGAAAAAAACAGAGTATAAGCAATATCCAGGAACAACTGGACGATTAGTCACATATTCAAAGATGTTTTTAGACAATTAATAGTGAGCATCTATAAAGTGGTGTATTTTTACTAGGGGCCTTACACAAGGCTTTGTACTATAGTATAAATGAAATAAAAAATGTTTGGTGGTTCTGGGAAAAGTTACTTCAAGCTAGCTTTGAACCTCGAAATTACAACAAATACATCCTTGCCCCTTAGAGCTCCTTCCAAAATAACAGTCCATGAAAAAAAAAAACATGGATGTGAGGTGAAACAGATGAATCCTAGTACAAGAAGCAGACTTTTCCAAGAATGTTTTACATCTTAGTCAATATTTTTTTATTAAAGCAGTCAGAATTTGAGAAGTACTATAGAAAGGGTTTTTTTTAAGGTTATGGCAACATGTAATATAAATTATGTCTAACTGTCCAAGGACTTTTCAAGTTTGTTTGTTCCCCAAACTGTTCCCACAAAATTGGATGCACACGATTGAATAGGATGTATAAGGATATGGTGCAGTAGCATTAAAATTTCCCAGAACTTGAATCCCAGACCCAAACAGGTTCCAGCTTGACAATTCCCTGTGCACAAAGCAAGCTCCATGAAGATATTGTTTACAAGGGTTGGAATGGAAGATCTTGAGTGGCCTGCTATAGATCTCTGGAATCAACCTTATTGAACACCTTTGAGATGAATGGGAACGCTGACTGCAACCCAGGACTTCTCACCTTACCTCACCTCACCTACATCCGTACCTGATTTTACAAGTTTGCACAAATCTCCACAAACACACTCCAGAATCTAGTGGAACATTTTCCCAGAATAGTGTAGGTACATACCGGAAATACATACGGATTTTATGGTCAGGTGTCCACCAAGTTCCATTCTCCTGTGCATTAGACCTTTTTAAAGAGAGTTTATTTTTAGACACCTAGTGAGAGAATCCTTACTTCAACAAAATTCTAATGAGAACCATGTAGCTGGTGGTCTTGTGACAGATTCTCATTTAAAGCAATTTAAATGAGTTATTTGTTAATGTTAAATAATTTTTTCCATTACTGTCCACCACTGGTAGCTGCATTGCAAACCTAACAACACTGCTGTAAAACATTTTCTTGTTCTAATGTATATAAACAGGTCATAGGTTATTGTCTTCCAGTTTAGCAAAAATGACCTAATATTAGTTCAGAATCAACTTTATCATTGTGCATTGTATCATTTGTCATTGTGCAAGGTACATGTAGAGAGCTAAAGAAATGCAGTTAGCATTTAACCAGAAGTGCATGCGTGGCCTATTTACAATCGGTAGGAGAATGCTGAGGATGGAGCCACTAGGAGGGAGGAAAAGAGGAAGGCCAAAGAGGAGGTTTATGGATGTGGTGAGGAAAGATGTGCAGGTGGTTGGGGTGAAAGAGGCAGATGTAGAGGACAGGGGGGTATGGAGAAGGATGATCCGCTGATGGGAGAAGCCGAAAGAAGAAGAAGAAATAAGGGTATGGGGTCAATATGTACAGGGGTGAGGGTGAATAATGTACAGAAGGTGCAGTAGGTAATAATATATGTATATATAGTCAAGTCAAGTCAAGTTTATTTCTATAGTGCTTTTTACAACAGACATTGTCTTAAAACAGCTTTACAGAATTTAACAGTTAAAGTGAACAATATGTATTTATCCCTGATGAGCAGCCATGGTGACTGTGGCAAGGAAAAACTCCCTTAGATGTTATGTGAAAGAAACCTTGAGAGAAACCAGATTCAAAAGGGGAACCCATCCTCATTTGGGTGACATCAAGTGTGATTATAGCCTTTAAACAATACAGAACACTGGAGAATGAGAACTAACATAAGCACTGGAGTGTAAGATTATGAGTAATGTCCTTTCTACAGTCTTATACAGTCATAGTAATATATAGAACAGTATATAGTAATATACACTATACTGTGCAAAGATGTCGGGAGATAACATGCTATAGTTATGCTATAGTTAACATGCTATAGTGATATAGTTATGTACGAAGTATGAATGTTGTGTGATATAGTATATACAGAATAAATATGGGTGGAATATACAGTAGTGCAGGACAAAAATGCATAGTGGATAAGCAGTGCAAAATAAAAACCCCAGAAAGTGACAATGCAGTAGTGTCTGTTATCACTGCTAGCACTGTAAACGGTTTATCCGCTAAAATCCCCTCCGAATGCTGCCATATGGTTATTTCACTGTATAGCAGTTGCATAATACGAGAATCTGTGTACAATTTGTTTAATTTGTGATGGCTCGCTGAGGTGCAGCAGTGGACAGGAGCTGTGTGGTCATTGAGCTAGCATAGTGCAAGACCGAGCTCCACAGGAAGTGCTGATTGTGAGGCCCTGAGGTTAAAGTCTGGGCGATGTGCATTTTCCAGCAGCTGCTGCCTGCCTTTCCTGTTTTGACGGCTGCTGTCTGGCTCGCCCCAAATAACGCTTTGGCTAAACGGCCCACTCGCAACGGCCCCACTTGGACCCCATATCGCGCTGCACAAAAAGAGGAAGTAACTTTCCCACACATCCGCCACATCCTCCTTCTTTCTCTCTGCCTCGCTGACAAACACAGGCCTCATGAGCATGTTTGCTTGCATTTGTTTACACGACTGTTATATTACTCCCACTAGAGACATAATGGCCCGGTACAGAGGGCTGAAACTAGGACGGTATTGTACCATGCAGTGTTTTAGACAGCAAAATATTAAAAGTCTGTCGGTTCCTTTATTTTATAGGGACGACTGGGAGCTCATTTGTTCTAGTGACTGCAATTTTGTGAGGCATTCCTCTCTTTCCAATGACAAGGTCACTGCGGTGGTTACAGAGTCAGCACTATTTCACTATTTCAGTTTGTTTGAAATCACTGCAAAAATCAAGGTTTACTTTCTCAGTCATGGAGCATTGCAAATAATTTGGTATGTACACCGTTCACAAACTGAATCTATTAGGCTTATGTACAGTTTGCCAACAACTTGATCAAAGCATGTGAGAGGAAATCACTCTTAAGCTCTATCTGGACAGGATTACATTTGTATGTGCTTTTACAGGTGCTGCTTGGGAATTTTATTTCCAGTCCAGATCGGCCACGTTGTTGTTTTTCTCCATTCGCCTTTGAAGAAATTACAGGCCTACCTACTGCTTTGCACTAAACTCAGCGAGTGTCTGATCATTTTACTGAGAAAACAAAGATCTGTTATGCTTTATGCAAATGTCACTTCATGCTTGAAAGAAATAAAAGTTGACTTTTGACTGCTGCTACATGGGTATTTTGTCAATAAGGTACTTATTAGTGACCTTTCCCCCATATATTAAACATTCCCAAATCCCGTCCAAATAGGGCTTCACCTAGCAAAATAGCAAATTGGGGTATTGAGTCTGAAAGGTGATGCATGGGTTATAAAGTAAGAACACATGTTTTTCACATTTTCTTTTTCATTTATTTAAGTTTTGATCAGAAGTCCTTTTTTTTTTGCAATCGGTGTCCAAACGCAGTTCAGCATATCTTTAGGGAAGTTTGGTGGGATTCGGCTGTAGAAACACTACACTGTAGGTTTTCAACATTGTTTTTTGTTCACTACAGTACACAGATTAGATTAGATTAGATTAGTTTCAATCTAATCTAATCTAATCTGTTTACTGTAGTGAACAAAAACCAATGTTGAAAACCTGCCAAGTGTTTCTACAGCCGAATCCCACCAAACATAGACAAAGTTTTGTGGACACATGACTATAAGATTCGTATGTGCTTTTTGAGAATTCCATTCCACATTAAGACTCCATTTGCTCTAATTTACATTTAAGCCATTTGGCAGACACTCTTATCCAGATTGACAATTATCTTATTTATACTCCTGAGCAGATAAGAGTTAAGGATCTTGCTCAAACCCCTGGGGATTTAAACTCATGACCTTCCAATCAGAGGTCCAATGTCTTATTGGAGTGTGCTTGTGGACGTTTGTGCTCATTCAGCCACAAGGGCATTAATAAAGATAGCATTCCAATTCATTCCAAAGGTGTTCAGTAGGGTTTAGATCTGAGCTCTATAGCAGGTTACTCAAGATCTTCCACTCTAACCCATGTAGACCATATCTTCAGAGTGCTTGAGTTGTGCACAGGGGTACTGTCATTCTGAGACAGGTTTGGGTCTCCTAGTTCAACCTATATAATGGTGTGGCTCCAACTTTGTGGTACAGTAAGGGGAAGAGACACATGTGGCTGGAAGAGACAGTTGTCCCAGTACTTTTGCCCATATAATTTCCCTCTCCTGAACCTATTTGGTTCTTTAAAACTAGTTATAAAATGATTGTAGAATGTTCTTATTAAATTACTGACTCCCATCCAAAATGTATTGCAATTCTTATAGCTTTGTTGTTGTGAGGAAATTATGGCACCCCAAAATCTCTTGAGTCAATGGGCTTTAAAACAGCAGCAAAAAATGAATAAATAAAAAAGATTTTTTGAGAAGTACTTTTTACACTATATACAGGGGTGAACCAGGTTAACAAACCAAGACTTTGGCTTTCTAGATAATTTAGCCAGCTCTTTTGTGCAACATGTCTACCTAAGGCCCCCTAACACCTAACCTTCTATATGTGTAGACTGTATTCTGACTCACATGTGAGTCTTTGTGGATCAAAGCATCTCTCTGTTAAAAGCAAATGCAATTTTAGCTTTCGCCTAAGGGCTGCATACTTGTTTCGACACTACACAATGCTTGAACCGATTGTGATTTCTGTATGAGAATGCACACATCCTTTAGATGTTAGAATACATGTGGAGATATCAGCCACTGTGTGTGTGTATGTGTGTGTGTGTGTGTGTGTGTGTGTGTGTGTGTGTGTGTGTGTGTATAATCACATACTGGTTAAATCCTAACTGTCTAAGTCAGCTAAGATTTGCCGAGCTTGAACGCTTGCACACAGATTTCTAAAGAACCCTGAGAAGATCAAGTCATGAAATCACTCCAAATCCCAGAGAAGAAGCGCAGACAGGCGTTAAGGCAGCACATGGCAAGGATTTGTCTCCACTGCGCTCACTGAAGACAGGAATAGAGAAAAGAGGAGAGGATGAGAAAAGGCAGATGTGCTCGGTCAGTCACATTAAGCTGAGAATAAAAAAATGAAGTGGGCGTGGAGGAAAAAAAGAAAGAAAGAGAGAGAGAGAGATAGAGAGAGATGAAAATCCCTCATCGAATAAGCATCACAGGCCTGAAAAAATTGTTAAAGCTCCTTAGTCAGAGCACGAGCGAATAAATATCACAGTCATTAACTCAGCCATTTATTTGAACATTTATATGAAGGAACTGCAGCGACTCTGCCCGCGCATGTGGAGTGGCCAAGAAAGGACGTGCGTCACTTTGATCATTATTGTTTGCAGGGCACCTAAATTCCACCAAATAGTCTTTAAAATGCTACCAGAGCCCCGCTTTGATGTGAAAGGTTTTGATGAGCAGATGGAAGGCCCGAGAGCTTAAGCCCTGCATGATGAAAGTTAAACATGCACAGCTCAACACTTCCAAACCCAGCGCACACCAAAGGAGTGGAAAACCTGAAAGCATGAGATACAGAGAGGGGGTGGGAGGTTGGCTTTGGTGGGTGTCAGAGGTTGCAAGGCGAAAATCTAGACGCTGACAAGACGCCTGGCTGTTTTCATGCCAGTGCAAGTGGGTCACAGTTTGCCACCACCATCCATGTTTGAGACATCGGTTCCAGAAGCCAGTCCTTTAAATCGTAAGCCTGTGCTATCCAATACATCTGCGTCTGAAAAATTCAGTTTTTAGTGCTGCATGGTTTCCCATGGTTTCTTTTTCTACATTTTTTAAGGTTTGAATTGAAGAAAGCATAAATGTATCCAATCAAAAGCATGTTAGACCATCTCAATCATCAAATCTTTATTTATTTTGTATGTTTTACAAGCTACTGTATATGAGTTAAAACATGAGGAATTTGGGTTGTGTTTATTTATTTCTTTCATCATATAATTGCCACTTACAAACCCAAAAAAGTTGCTCTATAACATGTATAAAACAGAATGCAATGATTTGTATAAGATGTTCCAGCATGACAATGCCCCTGTGCACAAAACCAGCTTTATGAAGATATGGTTTACTTTGGTTGGAGTGGAAGATCTCCTGCTATAGAGCTCTGACCTCAACCCTATTGAACACCTTTAGGATGAATGTGAACACTGACTGCACCCCAGGCCTCCTCACCTCACCTACACCAGTACCTGACTTTACTAACACCCTTGTGGTTGAATGATCACAAATCTCCACAAGCACACTCTGAAATATTGTGGAACATCTTCCCAGAATAGTGAAGGATATTATAGCAGCAAATATGAAATCTGATACTGAAAAAGACCATGTGAATGTGGTCAGGTGTCCACAAACTTTCACCATATAGTATATATATGTATGAATCTTTCACTCGAATTCTCTACATAGAAAAAGAAAAAAAAAAAAATCAATAGCAATGCTATTTATATGAGACTGATATCTAACAAAAATTACAGTATTTTTTCCAAAACTGTATGTTCAAACCAGGTTCATAAAAATCTCTCTGCCAACACACTCCAGCTTGCAAGTCATGTCATAACGTGATACAGTAACACGGATATTTCCAAAATGCGGATTGTTTTAAGTCTATACATCTTTTCGGCTTATTTCCAAGGAATTTCCGAGACTTCTTGCATTTTGATAGTACCTGTGCTGATGATGTGACTTGCAAGCCTTGTTAGATTTACCGGATGGAGCTAAGATTTTTTTTTATTTACACCTAGAATATAAACGACTTGGTTTTTCAATGTTTTTTTTCATTTTCTTAAAGGAAAAGAGTGAACACTGGGACATGAGACTACCAAGCATTTGCTTTTATAAAAGATGAAAAAAGTTTGTGAAGACAAATAATCAGGTTTTTTTGTAAAGCACATGCTCTAAGATGTATCATGGTCATGCTTTTGTGTTTGTGTGTGTGTGTGTGTGTGTGTGTGTGTGTGTGTGTGTGTGTGTGTGTGAGCGAGAGAATAACGGCTGTGACACTTTTTTTTTTTAGAAACAACACAGACGCAACATCAGGGCCATATAACACACTAGGACACATAACACACACACACACACACACACACACACACACACACACACACACCACACACATGCACACACAACCCTCCTGAGAGTGGTTAGGTTTCAGAGTCAGTTACAGGCGTTTCCTGTCGACCTAATACAGACTCGACTCTGCCCCTCTCTTTCACCACTGACCCAGACCTTTCCACTGTTTTTTTTTCTTTCTCTCTCTCTCTCTCTCTCTCTCTCTCTCTCTTTCTATCTATCTCTCCACACATACACACACACTATCACAACCTCAGTGGTGAGGGGCCCCCTGTTATATGGAAAGAGGAAGGAGGGTTAACGAGAGAAAGAACGAGAGAGATATAAATTGGTTCTTGCTCTCTGTTTCAGTTCCCAATGTGAAAGTAATCGGCATCTCGACCCCACATGCAGAAAACGTTCGCTGCTAACAGTAATAACGTGTTCCCTCAACGACGACAGAACTGCAAACAATGAAATCTACGCCAATATGATAAAACAATAACGACATCCGAATGCATGAATAAACATACATGCAACATAATGAATTAAGAAAGAAAAAGATAGTTTTACATTCTTAATAAACATCCCTACATGAATTCTACACCACGTTGCTATAGAAACTAATACTGACTCCACCCTGTTTCTTTTTTTTTTTTTTTTTTTTTTATTTCAAGATTAATAGGAAATTGCTGTTTGATGGTCTGAGCGATATCAAACAAACGGTTGAGTGAAATACAGGGTGGATCAGGACGTGGGGGGGAATGGGGGGATGGGATGATGATTAAACAGGTTTTAATATCAATTCTGAAACACAGGGATGGAATTTCAGAGCTGGGGTGATCTTGTGCTGCAATATTAGAAACCCATTTTACATCCGTTTGATACAAAAACGTTGTAGTAAATTCCAGGGTTTTTACTCCAGAGTATTTTCATTGTGAGAATTGTTTTATCTCTACAGTTTCATGTAGAAATACTCCACAAAAACATGCCTGTCCTTGCAACTTTTAAATAAAAAACAGTTTAAATAGTATTGAAATGAGAAACTGCCTCAAAACCACAAACGTAAACACGTAAAGCTCCAGGAGCTTTTGCGCAGAGTAAGGGTTTTCTTACTGCGTGTCTGTAACTATAAAGATTCTATAGAAATACAGAAACTTTAGAAACTTAAGATCATTTGAAAGTAAGTACATTAATGGAGTGCTTTTTATATACAATGACATCTATTAAAAAAGTTTGTATGTGTTTTTTGAACATCCCATTTCAAATGTAGTCCCTATTTACAGTTATTATATCCTCCACTCTTCTGGAAAGATGTTCCACTAGATTTTGGAGTGTGATTGTGGAGATTTGTGCTCATTCATCCACAAGAACATTAGTAAAGTCAGGTGTAAGTCACGAGAGGAGGCCTGGGGTGCAGTCAGTGCTCGAAAATGTGTTCAGTATAGTTAAGGTCATAGCTATGTAGCAGATCACTCAAGGTCTTTCACTCCAACCCATGTAAAGCAGATCTTCATGGAGCTGGCTTTGTGCACAGGAGCATTGTCATGTTGTAGCAGGTTTCCATCTCCTAGTTCAAATCAAGGGCAATTGAATGCTCCCGCATCCAAAGACAAACCTTTACAATTGCATAGATCCAATTTTGTGGTTTGGGGAAAAAGCACATTTAAAGTAAGGTGAACTCCATTTTAGAAATGATGCTGGGAATCTACAAAATGACCAACTTAGCAGAAATTTGTTCTTTGGGGGACATGGGCCGCTTTTTTTTCAAGCTCTTCCCCACTCACACAACTTCTGTCTCTGAATTTACTGTTTGATGCACAAAAATGAAAGAGGTCCCAACTTACACCCTGACCACACTGTACAGTGTCTTTAACTTTTATGTAACATTAAGGATACTTAATAATTCTTACTTCTTTTGCCCTGTACCCCCTCTCTCTCTTTCTCTCTCCTGAGGTACCATTGACCAGTGTTTCTGTCCCTTTCTTCACTTTGGATTTGCCTGAATGATCTTCACATTCTACCTCAGGATGGAGTTTTCTTCAACTGGTGACCGCTCTGTGCAGCTGAGGATGGTCCTACATCAACAGTCTAAGATCCACGAAGTCACTGATCAACTCAGAAACTTTGAGGATGGATTTGGACTGTGATTAATATCAATTGGCTGCAGAAATGACTTAAAACCACAGGTTGCATTAACATGTAACCTCTTTATCTCTGAAAAGCTTCTTTGGCACAATGTTCACTGTTAAAAGTGCTATTCAAATAATGTTGAATTGAATTAAATGATCATGGTATATTATGGTGTGTATAATATGTATAGTGGGGCTGTGGTGTACACTTTTTGGTTTTGGTTGTTGGGGTAAGGTTTTAAAACATTTATTTTAAGAAAATTGATTTAAGCACAGGCTCTATGGATGGCTGCATTTTTACATTAAACAGTTATAAGGCCTGTTTTATATACACTACATTGCCAAACGTTTGCGGACACCAACTCATAAGTATGGTATGTGCATTTTGAACTTTTTATTCCACATGTAGTACTCATTTGCTTTTATAATAACCTCCACTCATCTCATTTGTGCTCATTCAAACACAAGGGCGTTGGTAAAGTCAGGTACTGATGTATGTGAGTGTGTGGAGGCCTGTAGTCAGTGTTCACATTCATCCCAAAGGTGTTCAATAGGGTTGAGGTCAGAGCTCTATAGCAGAAGATCTTCCACTCTACCCCATGGAAAGTTAATGGAGTTTGCTTTGTGTGTTTTGACAGGGGCATTGTCATGCTGGAACAGGTTTGGGTCGCCTAGTTCAAGTGAAGGAAAAATGTCATGTTACTGCATCCAAACACGTCCTATACGTTTGTCTGCCTTCAGCTTTGCGATAACAGGTTGGGAAAGAATCATAAATGGGTGGGAAAGACAGGTGTCCCAATATTTTTATCCATATAGTGTATATACATATTTGAGCCGATTTTGTATCAATCTAAACTAGCAATGAAGCTACATGAACCTTAAAGTTCTTTCAGGGATGGTGATTGAACTCAAAAATATGCACAAGCAAAGAAAAAGTATTAAACGCTTTTGTCACTTCAAGACTAAATTAAACGATGTGCAAAGTGTAAATGATAAGAAATTTGGGTTCGGTTAACAGGCAAAATAACAACGTTATTTTATCGGTGTTTCCAGAATCATGCGGTCAAAGTTGATCTAGTGAAATAACCTGTTATTGTATTTTTTGCATTTTTTCTCAAGTTGATTAAAAGTTTTTTTTGTTTTTTACCAGTTTGACTTGAGTAAAGTTTTAGCTCCTATACTCACCTCTGTGTGTTTTCTTTTATAGCAATTTCATGACCTGTTACATAATTTGGCAGTTGTACTCACGCAATATGCTAACAATAATCATCGCACACACTGCTGTTAGCCATTAGCACTGTTTGGCAGGAGTGTGTGGTGTTTCATCATGAGATGGTAAACAAGGCTGAGGAGAAGGTCACACTGACAGGTCAATGCAGCCAATGCTATGTTTTTTGTGTGTGTGTGTGTGTCTTCCCACTCCTGACCTTGATCACTCAGAGCTGGAGAAGGAGCAAAGACGACTTTAAGCACCCCCTCAGCACTAACACACACTTTCAGTCTCTCACACAAACACATACTTCTACACACTCACCTACACACACCAACACTAAATCACTAAGTCACTCAAACACACATACACACGTTGTCGGTTGCCCACACATAGTACACGCTCAACCTTCTCATAAACAATGACTACACACAAACACTATACACATATTGTGCATGATTCATCCTTTACCCTTCATCAGTGTCAGGTTCAGAATATTTTTGGTTGTGTGTTTCTCTGTCCCAGAGTGACACTGACGGTGTTTTCCTTGAATTAAAAAACACATTTTTTGTTTTACTCTGACTGAGGTCTTTGACATGGAGTCTGCTCACGATGCCTACACAGCAGAGGAAAAAACCTTCCGTCATCTTCTGCAAGCGTCGTGTCCAATTCAGATTTGCTGTGGATACGGAGCCTGTCCAGGAAGCCACTGGGCATTGGAGCAGGAAAATAAATTGTGCCAGTAATCTGTTAGGTTAAGGTTAAAGCGGTCAGGAATGTTGGGCAGACAGACCATGTGAAATAAAAACCTGGCCATCTAAAATAAGTTATCTAAAAAATACAATTCCTCAAGGCAAGTTAGGTATCAGTCAGACCCGTTTCATTAGGGAACAGTGTGGTGGTGACATTTAAAATACATTATTTAGACACAAGTAGAGATGCTCCCTACCTTACTAACGAGTTACGTTCCCAAAGACCGTTCGTACCATGAATTTGTTCGTAAGTTGTTACTGTGTTCGTTATTGACTACGGATATATCCCAATGATGTATGAGCTATAAATACTATAAAATAATCAATAAAATATACTAAAACAAATCAAAATAATTGAAATACTCAATACAATATTTTGTATTAAGTAATAAAAAATTAATTTCAGCTCCTCCCATTAGGGGTCGCCACAGCGGATCCTCCGCATGTTTGATTTGGCACATGTTTTTAAGCTGGATGCTCTTCCTAACTTCCTAACCCAGACTTGGGACCGGCACTAAGGCTTGTGCAACCCTAATGGCTGGGGTTGGTTATTTTGTATTAAGTAATAAAAAATTATAAAAATAAAATAAAAAAAATGAATGAAAAATAAATTCATTTGCCCCGGTCCAGTGCGCATCATGTAGACTCGTTACGGTCGACGACTAACTCGCGGAGGCTCTCCTCTGTTTTGAATTTTTCCGACTCCGAAAAAATTTCACTTTGAGTACAGGTTTGTTCGTATCCGCGAAAGTTTGTAAAGTGAATGTTCGTAAAATTGGGATCGTCTGTATTGGGACACGTGACATTTCCAGTCATCAGTGCTTCTTTCCCACAATTGTGTGTACTTAAACTTGACAGAATGAGATGGGAATACACCAAGAATGTGACTAATCCACCCATTAGAATGTTTTTGGAGGTTGGAGGAAGCTGGATAACCCAGAGGAAACTCCACATGCTTATACTCATAATTAAAATAGAGAGATCAATGTAATACCATGTCCAATAATAACACCAGGTTTTGATCATTTTGAAATCTTTTTTTTTTACTCACAGTCTAATTTCAGAGGATGAAACGAGTCATTTTATTTTCCTTCACATGAATATCCTGTTTTTGCTCAAAATATGTCATTATTGTACTGCTGGCCTTACTCACATGCTGTCTTGATAGTCACAGGCCCATTCAGTTACTTATTCTTTTACAGCTGAACAACAACTGTATACCAGTATAACCTTATTCCTAAACAACTTGATTTTACTTTGTTGGCTCATCCTGTAATTGACTTCTTTTCTTAAAACAGCAGATGTCAAATCAAATCCGTGCTGCATAGCAAATAGAAAGAAATTCTAAAGGTTTTTACTACAAGTACCATTAAAGACGTTAAAATATTAAAAGCAAATGCTTTCTGTGTAGTGTGTGTGTGTGTGTAAAACATTCTCATAAAATCAAAGAAGCCTTGGTATACACAAATGGACATCAGTAGGTCCTAATGGTCCCTAGTGGAGTCCATTAGACCCAAACATGTGACTGATCAAAGGTTTTTCCTTATTGGGATCCACTAGACAGAACATACCCTCAATTAAAGGTAGCACAATTCCCAATACAGACCCACATATAGCATTACAGCTCCCCTTAAAAACAATACAATTACTATTCTATCCATTTAAACCATTTGTTTCCTCTCAGCACTGTCTCTATAGTGACGGCTTACTCAGGGAACTTTATGTTGGAAATGTCATATAACTGTTTTGTGCATTGGGAACTCACAGATGAAAATGATCTACCAAACTTTAAATGGTAACAGTTCCTGAAAAAAGTGTGCTATCCAGTCAACAATGTTCGAAAAGATAGGTTATAGATGCCGAAGTTCTTTTTAATGCAACATTTTACTGTACACAACATTGTTTTATCTGCTATACAAATACAAGAGTTCAGTCCTAGAGCAATCCAGAAAAAAATTTTGTTAAAGCCACATATCTCATGTGTTTGATGAATATATCAGGAAAAATGTGATTCCTGCAAACAGTCTTCTGTGACTATGTCAGGTCCTTTTCTCCCTCCACCTGTTTGAGGAACACACATGTTACACTCCTGTAGCCATTCATTAAAACTGCATTGATATTGGTGTCTGTCCATTTAGACAATTGCTCTTAATAATTTTCATCTGCTCTTAATTAAAAGTATTGGGCGCTTGAATTGTTTTGGCTGTATGTAGCTCGTCCCTAAACTGTTAACACAAAGTTGAGGGTTGGAATAAAAGATCTTGAATGACCCACTATAAAGCTTTGTCCTCAACCCTCTGAACACCTTTGGGATGAATTGGAACACAGACTGCACTCCAGGCCTCATCATCTCACCCACATCTGTACCTGACTTTACTACCACTCTTGTGGCTGAATAAGCACAAATCACCATAAGCACACTCCATTATCTAGCTTTCCCAGAAGAGTAAAGGTTATTATAGTCAGGTCTCCACAAACTTTTGTCCGTTTCTAAGGTATAAATGTGCTCTTTTTTTCTCTTTATAGTCAACCATATCTCACAGTTAAACAGAAACAAATGATAAACTGCATAGTGTATCTTGTTTCTTTGAGGGAGTTTTAGGATTTGTCTTAATAGTGTGTGTAACTGATTAAAAGGATGACTCATGATGATTCTCCGACCACTGTCTATACTGTCTCATATTGTCTGTACTGTCTTGTATAGTCTGTTTTTGTCTTTTCGTGTCTGTTTTGTCTTGTATAGGTTTTTATTTATGTCTGTACTTTTGAGAGTAACAAACAGCTGGAACCAAATTCCTTGTGTGTGTCAACACACTTGGCCAATAAACCTGATTCTGATTCTGATTCTGATTGCGTTTAACCAGTCAATGATTTCCATTATTTTAAGCTCCACTGATTTGCCCTTGTTTAGTCCTTTAGGTACCTTGGCTGACATAACACACACACACACACACACACACACACACACACACACACACACACATACAAACACACACAAACCCGTGTGTTATCCTTCTGTCAGTGCCAGTATCCTGTCACTGGTGTGAACAATACACAGGAAGCTGTGAGCGATGAGAAGCAAGCTCTGTTCTGTGCTGTGTTTGTGTGGGTCCAGCAGTGATGAGTCTGCACCCTGAGGACGACATGGACAAAAGAGACGAAAAGTGAGACGATGACGAAAGGAAAACAAGGACATGAGTGTCCTTCTGTTATTTTAAACTCGCTTTACTTTCACATAGAGTGTCACTTAGTCAAAGGATACACAGCTGTGTGTGTGTGCGTGTTTGTGTGTGTGTGTGTGTGTGTTAACAGAAGTTTGTCCCTCTTTTACTCCTCCGGTGGTGAGGTGAAGATGGAGTGGGAGCAGATGGTAGTGTATAAATAGCCTTAAGTGATTCACACACACTTTGCAGGTAGACACATACCTTCAAAAGGGGGGAAAGGCAAATTTAAAGGATACACACTTCAGACTGCTTTAATGTGGTTAATGATGGCAGGATTAGAATGGCATGGGTAGAGCTGACATGTCAAGACACAACTGGAGGCCATATGTTCAAGAGCACACACACACACACACACACACACACACACACACACACACACACACACAAATTAACCCACACAACGGTCCTTTAGTGGATAGTGGAATGTGAGTGTGTCCAGGTGTGGAATGAAAAGAGCTGGGACTTTCCCTTGATTCTCTATGCCAACACATCCATGACTCAACATACACACACTTCAGAGAGGGAGAGAGAGAGAGAGAGAGAGAGAGAGAGAGAGAGAGAGGGAAGGAAGGGAGAAAGGGGTAAACGTATATACACTGCAAAATCCTCTCTAATCACTGGTGGCTAATTTTACCCACGATTCACTGACAGCTGCCCTCTGTGGAAAAGAATGCCTGTGTGTTGCGAAAGCCTCCACAGTTATTATTTATGAAAATCCCCTCCAATTCTCACTTTAAATGTTACAGTTTCACAAGGTTAATAACTGAGAGTGTGAATGGGGCCTTGTGGGTCTACAAAAAGCATCACAAATCCTGTAGTGTGAGGGCAGTGAGTGTCATAAAAACCCAGGAGCATGCTCTCTCTGTCATACACCCCCACACACAAACACACACTCTAGCAAGAACACACTTAAAAAAGATTCAAACTAGCACCCTAAAGGAATCTTTAGCTTGTCCTTCCCCTAAAAACAAAGTTATAAGTAAAGTTGTAGGTTTAGAGTTTAGGATTTAGGGTACTTTTACATGGACTGTATGGCAAAAGTATTGGGACAACAGACTTTCCAGCCATTTGTCGATGTTCTTTAAACTGTTTTGACAAAGTTAGGGGCACACAAGTGTATAGGATGTTTTTGGATGTGGTAGCATTACATTTTCGCATGCTAATGCCCCTGTGCACAAAGCAAGCTTAATAAAGCACCATGAAGACATGGTTTACATGAGTTGGAGTGATAGATCTTGTGTGGCCTGCCTATTGAACATCTTATTGAACACCTTAGTGATGAATTAGAGTGTTGACTACACAATAGGCTTTCTCACCCTCCATACCTGCCTTTACTAATCCCCTTGTGGCTGAATGAGAACAAATTTCCACACACAAAATCTAGTGAAGCATCTTAGAAAAGTAGAGATAATTTTACACAGTGAATGGGGACTAAATGTGGAATGGGAAGTTTAAAAAACACATATGAATCTTATGGTCAGGTGTCAACAAACTTTTGTCTATTTATACTATATAGTGGTTCATTATATTTGACTTGAATCCTTTATTCGAGCAGGATATAAAACAAACAAACAAAAACCCAGCCCATCTGTCCACTTCGAACTCAATTTCTACAAGAAAGTGACTCACCTCTGAAATTACCAGACTACAAGAAGTCAACCAAACATGACATGAAGTAATTAAGAGTAATCCATGCAAAAAAAAGTGTTTATGGTTTATCTGTAATTACAATGTTGTAATTACTTGTAATGCCTTGGCGCAGTTTGTGCCTCGTCTTGCTGCAGCCCAAAACATACGTCAGAATGTCAGATTCAGTTCACTTGGAATTGGCAGAAGAAAGTTCAACAAAGTTCTGAATGAATGCACAGAGCTGCGGTGCTTCAGAAATAAGATCCGTTTCATACATTTGGACTGAAAAACTAAAAGAGAAAATGAAAGCTAAACATGATACGTTGTGTTATGTAATTATGTGATCATGGTATATATTTAGTAAAGCTGGTAAAGTTTTCCATAGCTGTATTTCAGACCATGAAAACTGAAAGAGTTGTGTGGTATGCACATTTTTAGCTCTATGATTTAAAAGAAAAAATTTGAAATACACCGACCAGTCATAAGTTTATTTTCCACTGATCAGGCATATGACCACCTGCCCAATATTGTGTTAGTCAGACTTTGCTCCCAAAACAGTCCTGACCCATTGAGCATTAACAGCATTTACTTCTTCAGTAGTTTGAGCTACAGGAGCTCCTCTATTGGATCGGACCGCATGGTTCATCCTACACTCCCCACGTGCATGAATGAGTCTCCTGACCCTGTCGCCGGTTCAACACTGTTCCCTCCTTGCACCAATTTTGATAGATACTGACCACTGCAGACCAGGAACATCCCACAAAAGCTGCAGTTTTGGAGAAGCTCTGACCCAGTCGTCTCGACGGCACAATTTAGCCCATGTCAAACTCGCTCAAATCTTTACGCTTGCCCATATTTCCTGCTTCTAACAATATATATACTGTATATATATATCCCCTGGTTCTCCAGGTGGGTTAATAATAAGACAAAAGTATTGAGACACCTGACATTTCCAGCCATATGTTGTTCTTCTCCAAACTCACTCATTTGTATAATATGTCTTTGGATTAGATAGCATTCCTTTTTCCCTTCACTTGAACTAGGAGACCCAAACCTGTTCTAGCATGGCAATTCAACTGTGCACAAAGCCAGATCTAGACAGATTTGGTTTACATGGGGTGGAGTGAAAGATCTTAAATAACCACCTATAGAGCTCAGACCTCAGCCCTATTTAATACCATTGGAATGAGTTGGAATGCTGACTGCACCCCAGATCTCCACACCCTACACCGGTACCTGACATGACTATCGCCCTTGTGGCTGCATGAGCACAGATTTCCACAGCCACACTCCACAAACCAGAAATAGGGACTACATGTGGAATAGGAGGTTCAAAAAGCACATACAAATCCTATGGTCAGGTGGCTTTACGCTTTTGTTTATATAGTGTATGTTTTACCTGTGTCCATCTAAATTTTCTCCGGGTTCACCCGGTTCCTCCATCTCCCAAACACATGCTGAATAATGGATTTGCTAAACCAGGTGTGAATTTGAGCGTTTATGGAGTCCTGTTTTCTGTTTAGGGTGCATTCCAGGGTGTACTCTGAAGTAACCCACACCCTGATAAGAATAAAGAGTTCTTATTTAAAGTATTATGTGTAAATTAAATGGAAGAAGCATGGTGCTATAAAGTGTTGGTGCCCCACAGCTGCAGGATCCAGGGTTCAATATTAAACTCTGGTAGCATTTAACGTTTTCCTCAGATAAAATAGACGAGAGACACATGGCCATGATAAAGAAAAGCCCTGTTGTTATTTGAAACTCCCCTAATACAAAGTTGTACATAGTCAAAAGATGCATTACCGGTACATTGAAGCTACAGAACCTTGAGCATTCTTAATAACTCTGGCCTTTAGAAAAGAAGAATTTGTATACCTCCAGCCTGAATAAACTAGATAATCGAATATATTTTCAGACTGGTCATAGAGAGCCATTTACTACAGTTCAAAAGCCCTCCATCTCTTCTATTCTACCTTTAAATTGTTCGAAAGTGCACAAGCTTTTTCAAACATGAGGAAATGTACAATTTATTGTACAAATTTCAATTGAAATCGTTTTTTGTTGTATCCCATTTATCCAAAGTAGGGCTGAATATAATAGAAGAATCCAGGAGTAGCTAACTGGCAATTAGGTTTGAGCTTGGGTTTAACTTGATATTCGACATAGCGTTTAAAAGGATACACTGTGTGCACATTTAGTACCCAATAATTATTATTATGTATTATACATGTGCTTTAAAAATAATTGCATTACCCTTGTAAATAATTAGGAAATTAGAGCAGTGCATTGATTTACAGTATAATACTAGAAAATACAATACATAATAGGAGATCTGTTTTTTTTTTCTTTTAAAGACAAGCATGGATCAGATAATATACTAGAGATGAGGTTACTATTACTACCAAACAACTACTATAAACAATTAAAACAGATATAAAAGAAGTTTAATTAAAAATGGTTTTATTAGGTCTGAATGAATATCAACAGGCCAACACAATTTATAAATATATATTTCTTATGTTCAAGTCTATGCACTTGAAACATACATCTGTTACAAACTTATTCCTTTACATTTTCCTAATCCTGCAATTATGGCCAGAAAAGCCACATGATTTAATGATCTGCCCAGCTGGCTGCCATCTTAAAGCCTCCCCATGCAATAAAAGCTACCTTTAAAGCACTGTGTGTGTGTGTGTGTGTGTGTGTGTGTGTGTGTGTGTGTGTGTGTGTGTGTGTGTGTGTGTGTAACCTGATCTATAAAAGTGCCACTAAGCTTCACATCCAAGGCTGCTCACCACCACCGATAAAGAGCTGATAAAGATACAAAACAGCAACTAAACTTTCCACTACTATAAGCCTTCAAACCAATGAAGAGGGAAAAAAGTTCAATAATGATTCCTTTAAATTGTTTTTTTTCCAGCGCCTGTTTACACAGTAGCACAGGCCAAGATATTTCTAAGCAGCAACAGCAGCAACATCTGGACCTATTGCACTTTGAGATACTATGTGACTCAAAGCCTCAGACTGGAAAATGTTGCACTATGAGAGATTACAGCTTTTTTTTTTTTATTTAATTTAAGTTTTACTGCAGTACACTGCATTGTGATACTACCATTTTATGGTAAATATGATTGTCAAATTCTGACCCACGATCTTACTATTGATTGGTCTGTGGTACTTCAATGTTTATTACATAATTAAACCTTGACCTTAATACCTTGTTATTTGCTTGTTACTACTGTCAGTATACATTAAGTATGGAATTAAAGATGTGGTAGAGGAAAAAGAATTGTATTTAAAGATCTATGACTGGCAAATTGAGGTTTTCCTTTATTGCAATTCTGTAGCATTGTCTCCAGATGTGTTATAGTTAACTTAACAAAGCTGAACCAAACCTACCAGCATGGCGATGGCCCTGTGCACAAATCAAGCTCCATAAAGGTTTACATGGGTTGGAGTAGAAGATCTTTTGGATATCCTGCTATAAGCACTGACCTGAACCCTAGTTAACAACTCTGGGATGGTCTCTTAGGCCTCCTCACCCTTTATCAGTTCTTGGCTTTGCCAATGCCCTTGTGGCTGAATGAACACACATCTCCACAAGCACATTCCAAAATCTAATGGAACAGCTTCTCAAAAGAGTGGAGGTTATTATAACAGCAAAAGGAGACTAAATGTGGAATGGGATGTTCAAATGTATCTTATGGTCTGGTCTTTGTCCAACTAAATGTCTATGCTGAAATTCTGTATAAACATGGCTAGAATGAAGCCTTTTAATAGAATGAATGTGGAACTATTAGGGGTGTAACGGTACATAAAATTCACATTTCGGTACATTAAATAGTTTAACAAAATAATTTGTTAGACCCTATTCAGATCATACAAATGTGTATATAAGTGTGTGTGTGTGTGTGTGTTTGTGTGTGTGTGTGTGTGTGTGTGTGTGTGTGTGTGTGTGTGTGTGTTTTACATTTAGCATTTTATTTTCTAAAGATATGAGCTACTTACTGTAACTTTTCTACTTATTTCAACATGGTTCAACAAATGTCTTCATTCCTTCCCTCGATAAGTGGAATTGTCAGGATTTTCTCCTTTATAGAGAAATTCTTGAAGCTGGACATAAAACACTAAAGAAGCCACTTCCTAGTTAGCGGCTAAAGCTAGCACTATGGATTCTTTAGCGCTTTCGTGCATGTGCACAACAAATCTTCTTTCCAGTACGGAGTGAGTAGCCACAGTGACACTGTGCTAACTCTAGTTATACCTTAGATATGGACAACACTATGTTGACACCTGACCATAAGATTTCTTTATGCTTTTTGACCGTCTTGTTCCACATTTAGTAGCCACTTGCTCTTATTATCCCCTCCACTTTTTTGAGAGGGTCCACTAGATTTTAAAGTGTACTTGCAGAGATTCTTGCCTATTCAGCGACAAGGGTCTTAATAAAGTCAGGTAATGATGTGGGTGAGGAGACCTGAGGTGCAGTCAGTGTTCACATTCATCCAGTTGTTCAGTAGGTTGAGGTCAGAGCTGTTTAGCAGGCCAAGATCTTTCACTCCATCCCATATTAATCATATCTTCATGAAGCAGGCTTTGTGCACAGATTGTCATTTGGGAACAGGTTTGGGTCTTGTAGAGAAGGGAAAATGTGATGCTCTGGAATACAAAGACGTCTGGAAATGTTAGGCGTTCTAATACTTTCTTTCATGAAGTGTACGTTAAATCCTTTATAATAAGTAAATTAAAAAAGAAATATACATACGCTCACGGTTTTACTTTCTAACTGTTACCATCAGGTTTTCTAGCCAGGAAACACTGACCAATACTGAACATAAAAGTTGAGTATGTCTGGAGTTGAGTGGTCAAGGTGTCTCTTGGGTACAATTAAACAGGCACGTTTTTATTAAATACACATTAAGGAAATCATTCTGTCCAAAGAAAACCACTGAGCACCAACCTACTTATATCAGTGGCAAGAATATTTCGAAGTAGTGATTGATATAATCATAAAGGTTGTATGGACAGGACTTGTTTAATATCATTAACCTATAAGACCAAATAAAAAAAAAAATAGTGTGGTAGCAAGTGCCACACTTATTTATAGCCAAGTCTGTAAACATGGCAACACACCTGACAATACAGCCTTTCACACACAGCTACAAGGGTGGTCTCGAAATGCAGATCATATCAAACAGGCATTCAGCTTTACTGCTCTTGGTATAATAATATCCCATCATTCCTTGCTATAATGTTCATCACCCACATACACCCAGATGCATATGCACACAGGTGTGTTGAAGAGCAAGGGGAATTCATTGCTGGGAGATGAGGTTATGGGAAAGGGGTGAAGCAGAGAGAAAATTGTACTGTAAAAGTGCCTGAAAAACAGCAATGGGACTTTCTGAGTTACATGACAATACTCCCTTTACAGGCTCTTTCTCCCAATCAGTGGCCTTTTGGGAGAGCTGAAGACTGACCACTTATTCAAAGGTCAGCTCTATGCAAGTATGCATCACATGGGCACATACTCTTTCATGTTTCCGACAAGAAGCGGGGTTAATATATGCCGTTTAACAGTCAGGAAGCATATGAATCACAGGGGGCATTGCTGTGCGTTGTTTAAAAAAGCCAACTTAAATAGACTGCGCTTTATCACACTTGTACTTCAAGGCCTACTGAAGTGTTGAATGTTTTGTAAGAACTGCATGGATACATGCAATGTAGTTATGTTGAAAAAAATACATTTCTTCAAATAGAGATCAATCTCTTAATAAGCATTTACATTTAATTTCAATTTTTATGTCACATACAGATTATGACATATAGTGAAATGCTTTTTTTACGACTGTCCAAAGAAATACAAGATAAAAATAAATAAAGAATAGATAGTAAAGTAATGTAAAAATAAATAAAATAAGTATAAAAGTATATTCAAATATAATCTGACTATAAGTAATAGTATGCATAAAAAAAAATACATATATATATATATATATATATATATACAGTACAGACCAAAAGTTTGGACACACCTTCTCATTCAAAATGTTTTCTTTATTTTCATGACTATGAAAACTGTAGATTCACACTGAAGGCATCAAAACTATGAATTAACACATGTGGAATTATATATGGAATTATATACATAACAAAAAGTGTGAAACAACTGAAAAATGTCATATTTTAGGTTCTTCAAAGTAGCCACCTTTTGCTTTGATTACTGCTTTGCACACTCTTGGCATTCTCTTGATGAGCTTCAAGAGGTAGTCACCTGAAATGGTCTTCCAACAGTCTTGAAGGAGTTCCCCGAGAGAAGCTTGGCACTTGTTGGCCCTTTTGCCTTCACTCTGCGGTCCAGCTCACCCCTAAACCATCTCGATTGGGTTCAGGTCCGGTGACTGTGGAAACCAGGTCATCTGGCGCAGCACCCCATCACTCTCCTTCTTGGTCAAATAGCCCTTGATGCCTTCAGTGTGACTCTACAATTTTCATAGTCATGAAAATAAAGAAAACTCTTTGAATGAGAAGGTGTGTCCAAACTTTTGGTCTGTACTGTATGTGTGTATATATATATATATATATATATATATATATATATATATATATATATATATATATATATATATATATATATATATATATACACACACATACACACACAAGCAAAAAAAGTATAGCTATAGATGTATATACATACATGAATTAACAAAATGGATGGAAGGGTATGTATGACCGATCTGTACAGTATGACAGAACTACAGATTAAAGTGACTCAGTGTTGTAATTGTCATGTAATTATAATGTAATTGTCATAAAAGTGTCCATAAAGTCCAAAAAGTTAATAGAGTAAAACAGTGAAAGTGACGCTGTACTGTACCAAATGTAGCTGTTTGATAAACATTTTTGTAGTAAAAGGTAAAAAAAATATAAGGTTACATATAGTATCTAACCTGCTTTCTAAATGCACATCCACACACACAAGTGGCTTTGCAGTCTTTCACTGACTTAGACCTCGTGTAACCTTCTGCTCTACTTCTGGACTGCTAATTTAGTTTCTTTCAGATGTATTGTTGTTCCAAACCAGTACAAACCAGGATTCTCTGATATATCATGCTTTTAAAGGCCCTATCACTTTATCAGCCTGTTGTAGCTGCACCTTTGTGGTCTGCCCTACATCTTGCATAGCTTGGTCCACAGTTATGGCTTTTGCAACTAAAGGCACACAGTTGTTTGTTTGTTTTTGTTCACACCTCAGAACGAAGGAGGTGTTCATTTTATGCTTCTTAATTTTGTGCTCCAAAGACCTGTCTAAATACCAATGAGCTTCATGTTTTTACAAAAGCACTATAGGCTATGAATCCTGTAGTAGTATTGTAAGATCTCTGTGGCCTGAGGATCTGGCCTGAGGATCTGTCAAATCAGCATAGCTGCTCTAGTATATTTACGCTGTACAGTGGCCAGTCTCTCTACCAAAGACCTGATGTCGAGCTTTCTGTATAAGTCATTTGAATTTAGTCTGCCTGCACTGGGTATGGTGTTGAATGGCCATGTGGAAAGCTAGTGTGCAAAAATTATGAAAAATGTATTTTTAGCACTTGTCCAGACATATTGCGTGAATGATCAATTTGTTAACTTGCTGAATTCGTTTTGGCTACACTCATAGTGCCCGGGACCATTTTATTCCATTATAAAGCCACAATAATACATATATTAAATATTTTTAGCAACTTCAGCCGTGTATGTCTTTCAGGCCTCATTCACCTGAGCTCATACCACTTTTATAAGGGAAGAATAAATAATACATATTATTTTGGCTATAACAAATACTAAAATGAAACCTATTGTACTATTTATCTCTGAGAACTTCACTTAAATGTTTGCCAAGGTCACTTTTTGGAAACCATTTATATTTTCTTAACTGTGGCACAAAATATCAACTTGTGTTTCCTGGCAAAACTGATTTTTGTTTCCAACAAAAATCCAGAAAAACTATTACTATAGTAATGCTTGAACCATACATTGTAAAAACACATAGAGGTTAACTAGAGTTATGCAAAACCTTCGACCTGGAACACCATGGGTGTAAACAAGTTCAATAAAACAAACACAATTTTATAAAAAAAAAAAAAATTATCCTTTATTTTATTTGTTAAAATGGCATGTGTGGAAAAAAAAAATCATGAAACCTCATGACAAACGGATTAAATTAACTATACTTTTTTAGAGGCGAAACCAGAACACAACAGGAGGGTCCGTTTCTGCTTTGCACACTCCTGCTTGACATCTTCAGACAGTTTTTTTTCTGACACATTTCTAGATCTATCTGTGGGCCTTCCTTATAGAGAATGATGTAGCCACTGATAGCACTTCAGGTTTCCTGTATCTCAGGTAGCAACAGTATACTAGGAACCAATGAGGCACCAAAATATAAACTGTAAGACTATGAGAAACGTCTAATTTGTATTCAAATGCACTCTATCATAACACTGATCAGCAGAGTGTTCTGTAAATATCTTCTTTACTTTTTCCTTCACACTCGCGGAACTTGGTTGAGCCATGTGTATTCTACGTTATTATGATCACTCAGCCTGTTGGTGCACGAGAGACTGAGAAAAGTATCACTTCAGTGTCTCTGTCTGAAAGTTTTTTAATATAAGTGCTTAAGGAAAGCAAAAGAGAAGGCGATTAGGCAAATTGAATGACAAAAAAATGTTTTGTTCCCTTTTTTTATCCAGTCAATATTCAGTTCACCACAGGAGCGATGATGGTAAGTAGCTAATCAAGAAAATAGCTTTTTATACAACTTTCATTCTGCACGAAATAAAATTCAATTGGGAAAACTGGATTAACGCTCAATTGTATAGATCCCTAGAGAGGTCATTTATTTTTCTTTTCATCCAAGTTATTTTATTACATAAAAATTCTGTTTCACAATTTATTTTCATTCCCGCCTTGAATATAGAAGGGTATATATTGTATGAATATGCTCACAGACGTGACTATATGTGAATGTGGAAATGCATATGTGTATTTAACTTTAAGAGAAGGTGGGACTCTGCTTCTCCCTGCTTGTATAAGGTTGAGGGAAAATATGTGTATTTATATTTTAAGCCAGCACCCAAGAAAAACATTAAATATGCCTTATTATTGTGCAGGACCTCACTGATTCGCCTTTACGGACAGCATAGGTCTGAAAAAATAAGGGTATGGAGTGAACGAGGAAATGAAAATAGAAAATCCTACAAATCAATAATCATGTATGACAACGACGACTAACTGTAAACTAAATATTTTTAGGAAGAATGTAGGCGTAGGAGAGCGCAAGACGTTCGTGCGGCACTTTTTCGTCAAAGGCCGCCACTGTTGCTCCTGCCAAGAGCCGCATTCCACGTCAGGCTGGGACGCGTTAGAGCACTATGGTGCGGTGCACTACGGCCAATTTCATCATACATCATAAAAGTCCCGCTTCCAATACTGCACGGGCTTAAAGAGTAACATAGGCCATACATCAAGCCGCTGGCTGCCAAAGAAAACTTAAGCCGTGCCACAAAAAGGCCCAGGATCTGTTTGATCACTTCATGGAAATACATAATACTTTTCTTCCCCATCAGTAAGATGGTTCTTATTAGTGTGGGTCGTTATGAGGAAAACCATTCAAGGAAGGGCTTTTATTAAACAGTGCCAGCCGGCAAAAAAAATAAAAGAATTGCAGTGATAAATTGGTACACAAGAGTGTTAACCTGTAAAATTAGTGCTGCAATTCAAAATTGTTGTTATAAAACAGTGGGAAACCTACAAACTGACATCTTTAATATTTTACTCATAATTTCCTAGTCAAAGTGGGGGCCTGTAAGAGGCTTTTCATCACAATGCGCTTATCATTTTCCAGAAAATTCTTCTTGAAATGATCTGTATTAGTATCAGTAACTAATACAGTAGACCCTCCTCCCCCCCACCCGCCCCGAAATGATTACATCCTTATTTTTTACTCTTCTTGCCTAAATCTTGTGAAACCACACCAGATGCTGTCACTGGCCTTCTGCGTAATGAGATAAGAAGACGAAAACAATTCAGTGAAACATTAGACCATTTTCTTACCCTGCTCTTGTGTTCAAAAAGTGTGATTTAGTACACCGGACAGCCCCGCAACCTCATCCCAATCATCACTGCGGCAAAAAAGAAAGAAATAAATAAAAAAAAGGGAGACAATGAACGTGTGTGTGAGTGGTCAAGGTCCATTAACCCTAGCCCAATTAGGGAAAGAGCTGAGTACAGTACCACAAGGCCATGCATCAGCTACTATCGATATTACAGGATCCGAAGAGACAATCAAACGCCTTAACCAGCTCTGTTACGGATCTCAGGGGTGTTGGGGAAATACATACAAACACTAACGTCCACCATTACAGTGATTAACAGCGGTGTGTTCTGAAGGTGCAGCTCATTATATACTATAGATTAGGGCTCATGTATTCAACCAGGTGGAAGGGAAGTATGTAATGAAATTTCACAGGAGCTAAAGTCAAATCTACTTCCAAGGCTCACCTATTTGTTTACGAAATGCTAGTTAGCTGTGAAAATACATTTACATTCCCAGAGCTGTAAATGTGCATCTCACAAAGCATGCATATATACATATATATGAATATAAATGTGACTAGAGGTTTGGCATGTAGAACAATGATTGTAGGCAAAACATTTCATACATAGATGGGTTAAATATATGCTCTTGGTCTTAGTCAAGGTTATTGCATCTGCACCATTAAGTACACAATAATTACTAAGCTCTATTGGAGAACACACTCATCCAATAGTGCAAGCTAAGGCTCAATTAGGACTTAAAACCAATTAGTGACCATCAATAAAGCGCTCAGATTTACAACCCTCACACCTAACAGCTCAAGAAAATTTTTTGCAGCATCTTTACATATTTTATTGGTTATTTTTTCTTCAAAAATTTGAATGACACACAAAGATTTCATAATAATAAGCACTAATTGTTGATAATTGTAGTGCAGTGGTCAAAGCACATTCAGTACACCTAGAATAATGACTGGACACCAATTCTAGTCAAAGTCACCACACACACCAGAAAACTATGCTCGTACACACAACTTGGCTTTAAACTCTTACTATGTACCCTGGTTTATTCTGAGTAAACATGTGTCCATACCATGCCCCATCTATATATGTGGATATTTCTAAATGGTAGTTTTACCAATTTTTTTTTAAAAGTCCACAGAACCATTCAAATGAAAACACAAAACCAATTTGAAACCACAAACAAGCGCACTGGTCAACTCGGCGGTAATGGTATTTTATACTCTCTGTAGCTGTGAATATGTGTGCATTGTTATGTGTAATCTAGCTGCATACAATTTCAAATTTCAATGCATTTCAGTGCACATGATGATGATGACTCTGTTGTATCAAACAACTCAGGAATAACTTCAAGACTTGGCGTGTTAAACAGCAGAAAAGGAGTAACCTGAAAAACATGGCATAAGGCCATACATTCATTCATTTTCATTAATTCATTAAATAATTCATTCTTCTGCAGTAACATTTTACCTTAATCAAAGGCAACAACAAACATACATTTGCATGGCCTGAGATAGAAATACTGCAGTTTATACTGCCAGAGTGCTGGATTCAGGAGCAGTACAGTGTGTTTCCTATTCTGCTGGTTTCATTTTTTTAGTAGATAGATAGATAGATAGATAGATAGATAGATAGATAGATAGATAGATAGATAGATAGATAGATAGATAGATAGATAGATAGATAGATAGATAGATAGATAGATAGATTAGATTGGTAGCATGTCAGTAAGATAATTGTGTATAAATAGTGTATTTTTTTACACATAAAACTGAATAACTGAGCAAAACAACTGAATATCTAATCATTTACAATACATGATATCATCAAAAGTTGAAAAGGAATCTCAGGAAATCTATGTGCACAAGGGACAAGAGCGAAAATCCATATTGGATGCTCACGATCTTCAGAATCTCAGGCAGCACTGTATTTAAATCCTGTAATTAGAATCACTTCATGGACTCATTTTCACCTCCAGAAATCATCGTCATTTGCAATGTCATCCACAAATGCAGGTAAAATCTCTATCATGCAAAGAAGAAGGCATGCATTGGAAAACATGGACACCACATCCTCCAGACTAAAGAGGAGAGGGACCATCTGGCTTGTTATCAGCACTCAGTTCTTTTTACTTTAAATAGAATATATCTCCAGTTTAAACATTGTGTTTTTCTGTTGTGAATAAAATATAAATTTATCTGAGATTTGTAAATGATTGAATTTTGTTTTGATTTACAATTTACACATTTTTTTGGAATTGGGGTTGTAATTTAAATGGGAGGCAATAATGCAGACAAAGTACTACACTATGAACATATAAAGGCAGCGTTAGTAATTAGCAAAGGTTAATACAGTGGTACCCTGCTTATCGACCGGCTCGGACATCAACCTTTTCGCTTAGCGAACAGTTTTTCGACCGAAATTTGCGCCTGCTGAACGACCAAATGCCCACTTATCGACCTTTTTTACCCCGACCCACGTGGAGCGAGGGAAAGGATCTTCCCAGTCTCGCCTCAGCCTTCGTAGAGAGAGCATCTATCGTAAATTAATCTTCGGTTTGTGAACAATATAGTGGTTTTTAGCGGTCAATATAACAATTTAGTGCGTGTTTATTGTACAATGCGTGTACATTCGCTCTTCGACCTTTTCGCATTCTGACCGGTTTTAAGGAACGGGTTAAGGTCGATAAGCGGGGTACCACTGTAGTTAAAAAAATTGTGTGTGGAAAACAGACGTCTACAAATGTAATACATGCTCTTCAGACATATGATTTTGCACATACAGTTACCATTACTGGATTACATTTGAAATTTTTTTGGAAATGGCATATCAGGTACAAATTTTACTGATTTGACACTGTTCTGTATTTTGCATCTTTTGTTAAGAACCTACAAATTACATACTGACACCTGACAACACTTTGGCTCATGTGATAGACTGTGAAGTAGGAAGAAATTCTGTTGTGGTTCTGTTCATGCCAACAACAGGCATAAATTTGTACCTTTCTATACACGTTGGCTCGTGGATTCTTGGCAAATGAACTAACAAATGAGTCATTTCAAGGGGACCCAAGAGCACACGTGGACGTACTCCCAACATGGTGATGTCTTATGACTTCTTGTTGTTAATCCTCAGGTGGGAGTTACTGTTCCTGGATGAGAGGAAAACAGAGACCCAGTAGTGCAATTCCTATGCTCCGTCTTAACATGTCGGCTAAGCTTCTCCCAAAAAGCCTTTACGCGGTGCTCATAACTCATACTAATGTTCTGACCAAGATTCTGCTGCCAGGAATACTCAATGATGGACATCAGAGCAAAGAAAATGGAAAACCACCTTACCTCACCTTACTTCACCCTGATGTTCCATGATGTTCTACAGCGTTTGATGCCCAGTACTGAAATGCGTAAATTGACCAGGCGTACATACAATACGTCACTGTGGTACACGTCTCGGTGGCAATAGTGGTTATTTCAGCTCTGCGCTCTCTATATTTTGTCTCGATCGAAACTATGCTATTCCTCCTGGTAATTTCTCATGGGAACACTCGTTTTCCACCAATGGAAGCTGGAGAATAAATCGTTATTTTGAAATGGTCTATGCAAGCGCTATTTCTGATTGTGGATGAATTAGATTTTGTAGGGGTTTTTTTCTCTACTCTGCATGTGTGCACTTATATATGATATGGGTTTTCCGAGCTCCCAGAGGCATTATTTCCAAGCACTCTGTACCATGTGGAACCGCTTAAACATACACACATCCGTGAGCACAAAGAGCGCGGCCAATCTCCAACTGTCACAGGACATTTATCTTCATCCCCCATCCCGAGTGCAATATACAGTGATTCCTTTCACAGATGTGGTCTATACTAACAAAGCGTACACCACTTTTTTAGCTACTCTCATTTTCTCTTACTTTCTCTATCTGTATGCCGTACATGTGAAAAGATCTTTGTGTTCTACGACAAGCTGAAAGCTGCATGTACAATATGCTTTGGCCTGTACACTGCAGAAGGAAGATCAGTGTTGTTTGAGAAGTAAATGCAATAACTTATAAATAACCTTGTTGCACTGATGTGATGTTCAGTAGTTGGAAACGATGTGGCAGGACAGTCAAGTTCACATAAATTGTGGGCTTTGGAAGCATAGAGCACAGGAAGAGAAGAAGAGGTTATGTGTGAATACGATTGCAAAGAGGATATGGCGAGAAGTGAGAGAACAGAGGAAGATTGGAAAGAGAAAGGAACAGTGGAAGAGAGCAAAAGGGGAAAGAAAAAAGAAGAGGGTAAATGTGCTATATTGAAAAGATAGGAGACAAGGAAAGATGTGATGAGTAAACACATGGTGAAGGAGAAGAGAAGAGAAGAGAAGAGAAGAGAGAGAAGAGAAGAGAAGAGAAGAAGAGAAGAGAAGAGAAGGAGAACATAGACAGTGGAAATAAAAGAAAAACATGGAGGGAAAACCGAATAAGAAGAGATGGTGTGAAGAAGCTACTGTGGAAAAGGTGGGAAAAGAGAAAATACGAGGCAATAGTGGAAGGATGAAAAGAAGAAAGGAAGAGAAGGATTAGGGATTAAAAGAAGGATAAAGTAGGAATGGGCAAGAAATGAGAGTGTTGGAGGAGAATGGAAAAAGAGAGGAAAACAAAAAGAAGAGATAATATGAAAAGTCTACTGTGGAAATATTAGGGGATGAATAGTGAAATGATGAGTAAAAAGGAATGAAAAAAGAAGAAAAGAGAAGGAAGCATTATTAAGAGGAGAGGAGAAACTTCTCTTGAATGATTGTGACACATGCTTTTAATTTCCTCAAGGCTTGATTAATGTGCTTTACCTCAGGGTCTCCAAGTCCTTACATCTCAGCTTCAACACGTTCCAAATGCTGCTAGGTTCTTGACAGGAACTAGAAGATTTGAGTCAATAACCCTAGTGCTTGCTTGTCTCCACTGGCTCTCAGTCTCAAAAAGAATCAAATTGAAAGTTAGTTTATTCTTGTATAAGATCCGATATGCTCTGGCACCAGCTGATCTTTCTAATTTTATTTCCATTCAACACTTGAGCTCCCTAGAGTGACAACGTCCTCAAATATCTTACCCCAAGGACCTGCCCCAACATTCTCCTTTGCTGGACCTTTGCTCTGGAGTGAGTTGACATTCCATATCAAGTCCTCAATGATGATTTTAAATCATGTCTTTGGCCAACAGCTGTTTTTAAATGCGTTCATAAATAAACTTGACTTGAATGGAAAGTATCAGGCAACCCTGATACTGGTACCATGTTTATTTTACGTTTTCTCTTTGAATTTAGGACTTAGAGTATGTAAGGTACGTTTTTTTCCCCCACCATTAAATTTGTGGAAATATGAAGTCCACATGGTTGCCTCAAGTAAAAGAAAGACTCGGTGACTCATCACTATTGCTCTGGATGCATTGATTAACTTTTGGTGGTATCTATGAATTCAGTCACCTCACTGCAAATCAACATTGCAGGTCTTCAGCCTGATCACCATTATTCAATGATGAAGTGGTAGCTCAATGGTTAAGTTGTTGGACTTCTGATTGGAAGGTCCTGAGTTATAATCCTTGGCCTTTGAGCAATGCACATTACCAATGTTTTATGTTGACTCCACCCCATCAACTAGACATAAGGTACCCATAAAGACCCAATTGGCATGTTAGACAGCACTTTCCACATTACATAATCTCATAGAGACAAAGTGGAAGGATTAAAAGAGGGACAAAAGAGAAGTGAAAATAAAAAAATAAAATTATTGAGGAGAATGGAGCTTCATGAAGAGTCGAGGAAAAACTTTTGAGAAACATCAAAACATAGATTGGGAAATTGGCAAATATCTTTATGGAAGAAACATATATGTTTTGATGATATGGAATGGTTTGACAATCAACCACATTTTGGCTATTGATAATAAAAGTCTGAATGGATCCAGCAAAAGCAAAACCCTGCCATGCGTGTTTGTAGTTGTATGGAGTTTACAGAGTAACCTTTTTTCCACAGTGGTTTCCTAAACACTCGGACGTCTCACAAAAATCTGCCAATTCTGAATAAAAGGCTGCCTGCCAGAGTGTGCTGTTGGTAGATAACAGGAAGTTGGTTATACCGTTTTCCTCTCTGGGTGGAGTCTTTCACATGGTTTCCAGCTCATGGAAGCCAATTCACAGGAAGTGGGCTTCCTTTCAAGAGTATTGCTTAAACTGCACACTGAGATTCAGTCCAGTTTCCAGGCTGTAAAACACAGTGAGTGTTAAGTGCAACGGTGGACCCACAGAGCTGATTGATTAGATGTGACCACAGGATATAATTAAAGCACTATAAAAGAGTAAAAGAGCGAGAGATTATTATATATATATAAAATTTATTTTTTGAGGTCATTACTTGAGTAATAAAACTTAATAAAAGTGAACTCGACCCTCCAATATTTTTCGAAGGGAATATTTTTTGTTTTTTAAGTTTTTTAATATTTAATTAGGATTGAAATGTTACTCATTCATCAAAAAGTAATTAGTTCAGAAGTCATTTGTACATTCATAAATAGTGCATACAGTGTTATGTATGATTTGACGATGGAGTTGCTGTTACCACCCAGAACTTTATTGCTTACTAATAAGAACATTTCCCATTGTTTTATTCCTTATTCACTGCAGTCATTTTCCAATAATCCTTCTACTAAAGAATTTTGCATTGTATTCCTTTATCCACTTAATGTTATGTTTAATTTTGTATAATTTCTAGGAAACAAGTTAATTCTGGTAAAGGCTCGAAATCTTACTTAGCACTAATACTGGAGACTACTTCCAAAATGTTAAATAAACATCTCCTGGCAAAAACAACAATTACACATCATTTAATTTGGCACAAAAGAATTGGTACACCAGACTTTTCCAAACATATGTGGTTCTTCCTGAAACTCAACTTCAAACTAACATTCAATTTTTGTTTCCCTTGAAGTAGGAGACCCTCACTTGTTTCAGCAAAACAAGTCTCTAGGCGCAATGCAAGATCCAAGAAACTATAGTTTACATCGGTTTGAGAGCAAGTTCGTGAGTGGCCTGCTACAGAGCTCTGACCTCAACCTTACTGAATACCTTCGTGATGATTTAAAATGCTGATCCCATCCCTCCTCACCCTGAATCAGTATGTGACTTTGCTAACGCTATTGTGGATGAATGAGCACATATCCTTACAAGCACAGTGCAAAATCTAATGGAACATCTTTCCAGAAAAGTGGAGGTCATTATAACAGTAAGTGGGGACTAATTGTATATTCAGGTGTCCACAAACTTTTGTGAATACTATATTAGAATAAGATCATTGATATAAAGTCTAAAATATAAGCATCTATGTACAATATATGCCATCTTGTGCCATCTCGGTTGAAACTTTCTTTACAGATGGTACAGAAAGGCTTGTAATGAAAACCATCAATGGGTACCTTATGGGCTTTTCAATGATTGTCATTAAATACTAATGTTTCTTTAGAAGTCTTGTAAACACACTATATGGACACAAGTTTAATTCCATTCCACATTTGCTATTTTAATAACCTTCATACTTCTGGAAAGATGTAAACCACAAGGGTGTTGTTAAATTTAGGTACTGATGTAGGTATGTAAGGAGGCCTGGGGTGCAGTCAATGTACCAATTCATCCCAAATGTGTTCAAAAGGTTTGAGGTCTAGAGCAGTCACCTTCCATTCCATTCCAACCTATGTACACCATATCTTCACCGAAACGTCTTTGTACACAGGGGCATTGTCATGTTGGAACAGGTTTGGGTTCCATAGTTGAAGAGAAGGGACAATTTAATCGTTGTGCATCCGACATATTTAACAATTAAGATAAGAAACACGTATGACTGTAAAAGACAGGAGTCCCAACACTTTTATCCACGTATTGGCCCTTTAAAAGGAAACCCAGCCATTAGGGTTGCACAAGCCAATGCACCCTTACTGCCGGTTGCCAAGCCCGGATAAATTGGGAGGGTTACGTTAGGAAGGGCATCCAGCGTAAAACATGTGCCAAATCAAATATGCAGATCAGGAATCAGAAATTCATACCGAATCGGCCGAGGCCTGGGTTACCAACGACCGCCACAGGTATTGTTAGCCAACAGGGTTCCGGTTGACAGAGTAAGACAGAGAACATGTGGGAATGAGAGGAAGGGGAGGGGAGTGGTGCGGTTGCAGGGAGAAGAGGTGGATAATTTGGAGGAGTTTAGGACCTGGGGTCAACAGTGCAAAGTAATGGAGAGTGTGTTAGAGAAGTGAAGAAAAGAGTGCAGGCAGGGTGGAGTGGGTGAAGAAGAGTGATAGCAGGAGTGATTTGTGATAGAAGGGTATCTGTGAGAGTGAAAGGGAAAGTTTTATAGGACTGTGGTGAGACCTGAGATGTTGTATGGCTTAGAGACAGTGGCATTGAGTTTATTAGAGGGACAACGCATGTAGGACGTTTTGGAGACAAGGTGAGGGAGGCGAGATTGAGATGGTTTAGACATGTGCAGAGGAGTGACATGGGGTATATCAGTAGGAGAATGCTGAGGATGGAGCCACCAGGAAGGAGGAAAAGAGGAAGATCAAGGAGGGGGTTTATGGATGTGGTGAGAGAAGACATGTAGGTAGTTGGTTTGACAGAGGCATGTAGAGGACAAGGTGGTATGGAGACGGATCCGCTGTGGCGACCCCTAATGGGAGTAGCCAAAAAAAGAAGAAGATGATAAGACTGGCTCTTTAAAAGATGAGCATTTTCTATAGTTAATAACACAAGGGAATAACCATTATTCCACACACAATCTTACCAGAACCATGAAGTGACACTTAAGGTCTTGTGACAGCTTCTTATTTAGTGGAATTTATATACTACTACTAATAAAAATAATATTTATTCTTCTTATTATAAGTATAAGTAGCATATTACTATAATGGCTTACTATTTGACTAAACCATTGCTTAATTCTTTCTAAATAAAATCAACAGAAGACTCACTAGTGCTGTTAAAACCTGAAAACAACAGATGTACATTAGAAAGCAGTGTTTTTCCATCACTATCCAGTCTCACTCACACAGATACACACATGACCAAACAAAAAAGATGCAAAATAGCTGTACAATTAATCCCTCAACTTAAAACCCAGATTGTTGCATTAGCTCTTTGGTGAATTCACATGTATAATAATCAATGTGTCACTGAAAGAAATTAATCGCATTAAATATGCACCTGCTGCTTACCGTATAGAGTTAAAGAAACAACATTTGTTATTTAAATAACAATGTTTTCAGCCTAATCTCGATCCGATGTGCAGTTAACCTACACTAAAATTTGAGGGCATTTCCTAACACTAAAAAAATGTAAAAAATTAAATATTAATCTGAGGTCAGTTTTTTTAAAGGGTCAATAAACAGCTAGAGTGTAAAACAAAAAATACACTTGTTACACTTTAAAATAAGGTTAGACCGACTGTTCTTTTTCTTTATTTCTTCCTTTTTTTTTTTTTTAGTTTTACACATTTTTTCAACACCAAAGCAACACAGCATGAAACACTTCCCATTGCGAAAAGCCTCCTTAAGTTTTTGTAGTATCAAGTTATGAATAACAGAACCGCCAATTAACACATTTATTCATTTATTCATTCATTGGCTATTCAAGAGTATTTACTTTATTCTGCTCAGGGTGATGGGAGATACTATGAAGCCTTTCAAGGAAAACTGACTTTCAAATAAATTACAGACAAGGTTTGTACAGATGCATTGGGAGTCTGATTTATTTAGCGAGAAATCCAATGAGCGTCAAATTTATTTGGAGTTTGATTTACTGGGAGTCAAATTCATTGGGAGTCTGATTTACTGGGAATCAATTGCATTGAGAGTCTGATTTATTGAGAGTTTGATTTATTGGGAATCAGATTTTTGGAGAGCCAAATTTATTGCGAGTCTGATTTACTGGAAGTCTGATTTATTGGGAATCAAACAACATCTGGTATTAGTGATGAAGCTGAGGTTGAAGAACTGTTAGACCAGAAGACACAAACAAGCGGAAAATAGGGTCTGCTTCTTTTTTATTATGATTAATATTAAGAAAGTCTCATTTAAGCCACACGACACTGGATTTTAATATAAGTACAGATAGATATTATTTCCAATGCTACACATCTACACATACAGATGACCCAGTGGCATAATGTCTTACCCCCTGTAGGGCAAAATGAACACATTCATTGGTTTAACACATCCAGTGCTGAATTAACTTTTACTGCACTGAATTACCAACTAGCGTTTAACAGCTACTGTGTTGAACTACTTCATGCTACTGCATTGAATTAACACATTGAAGTCAATGAGCAGTTCTCTTTTGAATTAAATAGGCAATGCTTAATTAGCTTATATAACACCTACACCACTGAATGAACCGAGTTTTATCACATCATGTGTTTCAGTTAACAACCGGCAAGGATTAACACAAAAGTTCAATTTCTGGTTCTTTAAGCTCATCTTTCCCATTGATAAAAGCAGACTTTGAATGACAGCTCACCTTTTCTGCACAGGAAGCAAAGAGGGTGGGATCCATTCCAGACAATGAAGCTGCCAACACATGCCTTCAAAATTTGCCACTGCTACTTTTCACACACTGTGATTTAAAGATAGTAATTACCCCACAGATGTTGGCATCATCTCACCATACTTCCTGTGTAAAAGTGACAAATTGTTTGTGCTGCCAGGAATACCAGGTATTTTTAATTCTCATTTTTTAGCACCAAAGCTGGGATAGTAATTGTCCTTTCAAGCAAGCAATGTACAGCAACGTGCAAATAGTTTACAGACAGGGGTTGAGAAATGAAAGGTAAAGAATGAACCGTTATCTAATCTAGAATGACTCGGACACCTTTCAGTAAAGCATAAGTGCTCAGTAAATGATCTGACATTTTATGAGATTGTTGAAAATCATATGATACGGGTTTCACACTTGCACATCTCAACGTCAGATAACGGTCTCGTTAAAAATAACAACTGAGGGAAAGCCTTTGGGAACAATGTTGTCGAGCAGACTAGTTTCACAGACTTTAGAATTCAATTCAATGATACATTTTATATAAATATATATAAATCCAACTCCTAAAGCAGTCCTGCATACATACTGAAGATCGATTGACTTTGGAAGCCACTGTCCAGCACCAGCATGCCTGAAAAGGACCAGAAAATATTGCTTGCTCTTGAATCACAGTCCTACATGTTTTTTTTTTTGTTGTTGTTTTTTACTGTTGTACACTTTATTTACAGGTTTGACCTTAAAGCTCCTGTCTTTCATTTTATATAATCCAAGTTCTATATATGATCCACTCTATCACAATATACACAATGGGAGGGAAAGAAAGAATCATAGCTGACTCCAAAAATCCCCCAAAACAGTTCTTTATATAAGTTATATATTGTACATTTCAACTTTAGAAGTAGAACCACTCAATTGAAAAGAGCAAAGCGAATCAAAATGGAGTAAAAATTGAGTTTATTATTAATAATACCAATAATAATATGAATAATTAATAGTAGTAACCATCTCAATATGAAGACCTGGTCATTGCATGCACTGATTTAAACGATTACATCCAGAAATATATTTTGTTGCCAAATTACACCATGTTGAAAATGTGTGAAAGCCAAATCTGATCTCAATCAACAATCAATCAGAACAACCTGTTGCTTCTCCAGTTTCAAACCATTATAAGAGAACAGGATAAATCCAAGCATCCAGTCTAGATGTAGTGAGTTTATACATTGGGTCCAAAGTTAATCCCAGTGCACACACAGTGTGTTTTTGTGTGTAGGGGGGAAATCCGAAAGCTTCAAAAGATGATCAAGAGCAAATTAAATCTTGTTATATTCCCATGCAAAACAACGGAGAGTCTCTAAAACAGACGTAATGAGACATTTGTGTCTTTTTTGTTCCTTTTCTCTCTCTCACTCTCACTCTCACACACACACACACACACACACACACACACACACACACACACACACACACACACACACAAAGCTCCAGTCGAACAAAGGAAACCATCTCCTCTTTGTGCGCAACTTTGGGAGCGCCATCCTCGCCAAACATGCAGAATTAAAAGTTCCACAAGATCCAAAGCAATTCGGTTCTTTTGTTCAAACCTATCCGAAGTGAATCATCCCAAATAAGCTGATAATCCGGTTATTTCCATGCTGTAGATTTCCGTCCCGTTTCCACATTAAAAACAAAACTAACTTCCTGCGTTTGGAGGTTTCCTTGGTAATGTAGACACGGCGCTTTGTCTGCACGTGTGAACGGCGCACTTTAGACACGCCCCTTCTTTTTTCCCTCAGAGCCACGCCCACTCAAACACATAAATACACAAACTCCACCACTTAACACACAATAAATTCGCGATACATACTCAAACTGCAACAAACAATAAATCCACAAAATCCACCAAACAACACATAATACACAAATGTAACCAAACAACACACGGTAAATACACAAACTCCACCAAACATCAAACAAATCTTATACACAAACTCCACCAAACAGCACACTATAAACACACAAACACCACTAAACAGCACACAATATATACATACACAAACTCTAACAAACATCACACAACAAATACATACAAACTCCAATCACTGGCACACATTAAATACACAAACTGCACTAAACAACACAAATAAATACACAAACTCCACCACTTAACACACAATAAATTCGCGATACATACTCAAACTGCAACAAACAATAAATCCACAAAATCCACCAAACAACACATAATACACAAATGTAACCAAACAACACACGGTAAATACACAAACTCCACCAAACATCAAACAAATCTTATACACAAACTCACCAAACAGCACACTATAAACACACAAACACCACTAAACAGCACACAATATATACATACACAAACTCTAACAAACATCACACAACAAATACATACAAACTCCAATCACTGGCACACATTAAATACACAAACTGCACTAAACAACACAAATAAATACACAAACTCCTCCAAACAGCACACTATACACACACAAACACCACTAAACAGTACACATTACACACTTGCACAAACTCCACCAAACATCACACAATAAATACATACATAAACACAACCAAACAGCACACAATATATACATACACAACCCACCAAACATCACACAACAAATACACACACAAACACCACTAAACAGCACACAATAAATACACAACCCACCAAACATCACAAAATAAATACACAATATCCACCAAACTGCAAACAATAAATATAAAACTTCAACAAGCAACACAGTACACACACTCAAAACTCCACTAAACAGTACACAATAAATACATACACAAAATTCCCCAAACAGGACACAATACACACAAACTACTCCAAACATCAGAAAATACATACACAAACTACACCAAGCGGCACACAATAAATGCACACACAAACTCCACCAACAGCACACAATAAAACATACACAAACTCCACCAAACAGCGCACATTAAATACACACACAACTCCACCAAACAGCACACAGTGAAACATGCACAAACTCCACAAACAGCACACAATGCATACACAACTCCACCAGACAGCACACAATACATACACAACCCACTAAACAGCACACAATGCATACACAACTCCACCAGACAGCACACAATAAATGCATACACAAACTCCTCCAAACAGCACACAGTACATGCACAGGCTCCACCAAACAGCACATAATACATACACAAGCTCCACCAAACAGCACATTAAATACATGCACAAACTCCACCAAACAGCACAATAAATACATACATAAACACAACCAAACAGCACATTAAATGCATGCACAGGCTCCATAGACGGCACACAATAAATGCATACACTGGGCTCCACCAGGCAGCACACAATAAATACATACACAGGCTCCACCAGACAGCACACAATGAAAACATACACAAACTCCACCAGACAATGCACACTGGGCTCCACCAGACAGCACACATTAAATGCATGCACTGGGCTCCACCAGACGGCACACAATAAATGCATACACTGGGCTCCATAGACAGCACACAATAAATGCATACACTGGGCTCCATAGACAGCACACAATAAAACATACACAAGCTCCACCAAACAGCACACAATACATACACAAGCTCCACCAAACAGCGCACATTAAATACATGCACAACTCCACCAAACAGCACACAATATATACATACACAACTCACCAAACAGCACACAATAAATACACACACAAACACCACTAAACAGCACACATAAATACATACACAACTCCACCAAACGGCACACAATACATACACAAACTCCACCAACAGCACACATTAAATGCATACACTGGGCTCCACCAAACAGCACACAAAACATACACAGGCTCCACCAAACAGCACACATTAAATGCATACACAGGCTCCACCAAACAGCACACATACATACACAAACTCACCAAACAGCACACATTAAATACATACACAAGCTCCACCAAACAGCACACAAAACATGCACAACTCCACCAAACGGCACACAATACATGCACAAACTACACCAAGCGGCACACAGTAAATGCATACACAGGCTCCACCAGACAGCACACAATACACACAAACTCCACCAAACAGCGCACATTAAATGCATACACTGGGCTCCACCAAACGGCACACATTAAATGCATACACAACTCCACCAAACAGCACACAAAACATACAAACCCACCAAACAGCACACATTAAATACATACACAACTCCACCAAACAGCACACAAAACATGCACTGGGCTCCACCAAACAGCGCACATTAAATACATACACAACTCCACCAAACAGCACATTAAATACATGCACAACTCCACCAAACAGCACAATACATACACAACCCACCAAACAGCACATTAAATACATGCACAAACTCCACCAACAGCACACAAAACATACACAACTCCACCAAACAGCACACATTAAATACATGCACAACTCCACCAAACAGCACACATTAAATGCATGCACTGGGCTCCACCAAACAGCACACATTAAATGCATGCACTGGGCTCCACCAAACGGCACACAATAAATGCATACACAACTCCACCAAACAGCACATTAAATACATACACAACCCACCAAACAGCACACAAAACATACACAACTCCACCAAACAGCACACATTAAATACATACAAACTCCACCAAACAGCACATTAAATACATACACAAACTCCACCAAACAGCACACATTAAATACATACACAACCCACTAAACAGCACACATACATACACAACTCACCAAACAGCACACAAAACATACACAACCCACCAAACAGCACACATTAAATACATACACAAACTCCACCAAACAGCACACATACATACACAAACTCCACCAAACAGCACACAAAACATACAAACTCCACCAAACAGCACACAATACATACACAAACTCCACCAAACAGCACACATTAAATACATACACAAACTCCACCAAACAGCACACGATACATACACAAACTCCACCAAACAGCATACAATAAATACACAAACTCCACCAAACAGCACACAATAAAAACATACACAAAGTCCACCAAACAGCACACAATACACACTTACACAAACCACACCAAACATCACATATCCAGTTATTATAGAATAACTTGCTCTCAATGACAAAAAAAAAGCATTTACCTTCACCAACTTATTAGGAAGCAGGGGATCAGAGACGATTTTGATTTCAATATTTTATTTTACTTAAAGATTTCCTATATTAAACAAATGTGCTCGTATATTTTGATCAATCAATTGTAAAAAAAAGGATTTTCACCCTAACATACAGGCAACAGTCATGTTTTAATGCAAACTGTATAGCATTTACAACCAAGCCTGAGTGACAACCCATGCAATAAACAATATCTGAAGAAGAAATCCTATTGAACTCGCAGTTATCATGCAGTTAAAACAAGTAAATACTCCATTTAACCACTAGATCAACTTCTACTATTATGGATTTTAACACACACTGGATTACATTCATCCAATCACACTTTGTGACTGCTATATCCTGGAAAGATCTATATCCTGAGAACCAAGATGCGTGGTGGGAACACACCCAGAATGGGAATACAGTCCATCGCAGGACCCTCATTCACACACATATTTACACACATAAGAATCATTGCCAATTCAATTACTAGCCTGCGTTTGGGAGGTGGGATCATTCTAACGAACTCCAAAAGGAATCCCACAGAGAGCATGCAAACTGAACTCTAGAGTTAGAAGATAAAAGAAGGTGGAATGCCTTTAATAAATTACACATAGTGAATAAGTTTGTGAGATGACCTGCTGACCAGTCGTGGGCTGTCAGTGCCAGCAAAGCCTTCTCTGCTGGCAAAAACACTATCAGAAGCACTGACCTACATTTACAACCTAAATTCTAATATTTGTTTCATGAAATTTCAATTTATTCCCAACAGTTTATTCTCTTGGCTGCACTGCCTCCAGTACGTGTATGTGGATGTTAGAGTTTTTGTCCAATCAGATTTCAGCCTCTATGTGCTGCCATGTCAATCTGCTCAGGACCTTCAAAGTCAGTACTGCTGGCCCTTTTACCATTGTCTCCATTAGAAATCTGTTTCATTAACCAATAAGATTTCATATTCTCCTCAGAGGGCAGCAAACTGCCCCAGAATAGCATCAGCATCAAATTATGAGTCTGCATCTCTGGTGAGTAGATTGTATTTTATTTCAATTTTAATGTTTTTTCATGTTATTACACAGATATTGATTCTGAACTGCTCCAGATGATGTAGGTGGCACAGTTGTGGTTGTAGTGTAGACGTTTGGAGTTTTCTTAACTGGGTTTCTTGCTTTAGTAAAATGGTTTTCACCCTCCATATGTGGAATGCCTCTCTCTCTCTCTCTCTCTCTGTAATGCCACGCGTTGTTATATTGCGTGGCATTACAGAGATGTATAATCTCAAGATCTCAAGACGTAAAGAAAACACTGAGTGTGAAGTATAAACACACTCTGTCTTTTTTTTACGTCTTGAAATCTTGAGATTTTTCCTTGATACACGTTGAAATTGAATGTTAGATCTGATTCCGATCCAAGTGCAGTTCAAATGTATACTGTATATCTTAATATAGCCAGTAGTAGTAGTAATTATGTAGTTATGACTCAGTATGTCAAAATTTGTTAACAAATTTGTAACTATTATGTCTCAAATCTCTTCACACCTCTTGAACTTCCTCTTCAAACCTGATTCAAACACACAGAAAAGGAATAAATACATTCACCAAAAACCACAAACAAAAATATACAATAAATATTAAAAACTCCACCAAACAACACACAATAAATACACAAACTCCACCAAACAACACAAAATAAATACACAAACTCCACCAAACTGCAAACAATACATATAAAACTCCACCAAACAGCACATAATACACACAAACTCCACCAAAATCACAAAACAAATACACACACTCCACAAGCTGCAAACAATAAATACAAAACTCCACCAAGCAACACAGTACACACACTCACAAACTCCACTAAACAGTACACAATAAATACATACACAAACTCCCCAAACAGGACACAATACACAAACTCCACCAAACAGCACATAATACACAAACTCCACCAAACAGCACACAATACATACACAAACTTCACCATACATAACAAAATAAATGCACAAACTCCACCAAACGTTACAAAATAAATACACAAACTCCACCAAACAGGACACAATACACCCAAACTCCACCAAACATCACAAAACAAATACATAAACTCCACCAAATAGGACAAAATACAAACAAACTCCACCAGACAGCACAAAATAAATACAGAAACTCCACTAAACATCACAAAATAAATACACAAACTCCACCAGACATCACAAAATAAATACACAAACTCCACCAAACAGCAGTGCCACTGATGCGAACACACAGAGAAGTAATAAATACATTCACCACCACCACCCCAAATCACCCCCACGGCATCGCATATAGTTGCTCATGGGTTGCAATGCTCTCATGGGTCCCCTTACCCTCCCAAACACACACACACACACACACACACACACACACACACACACACACACTGTCTGGGCCTTTTTTTCATAATATATGCCCATTACCTTGTCCTGCCAACCCTAATGATCTTGTCTGATGACTCAAAGGTAATTAGAAACGCTTTGACGCCGCTCTACAGCAACCCGACCTGAACACGGCTTACATGGAGCTGAATTATGACTTCGGTTTTATGAATTAAAATCAAGTGTATTCACTAATATGTCCTTTTTTTGTTGTTTGGTTTGATTTTCCTGCACATGTCTGATCCACTGTTTGCTTCACCAATTTAATATTCCTTGCAAATGTAATCAGGGTTGATGATTTTTTAATTTTTTTTATTATTAACAGTATATCAGTTGTAAAGCATATATAAATTCAAAGCCGAGATAAATAATATTGAATAATATTAGTGTAAATTCAGAGCAGGCCACGCCCCTTTTCCTCTGAGCACACCATGGATTGCAAATGAAGCCCTGATTAATATGCGGAACATGTTTTGATAAACAAATTAGGGCTAATGAATGTATTGACAGGTTGTATGCATGACGTAAAACGTTATTACCATTCAGTACATGTCAGATGTTTAAACGTGCATGAGACCGTGTGAGAAGATAAAGCGCTTATGTAGATAGGATGAGACTCTTGTGAGAACATCGAGATGCATTAAAGTGAGAGAAACAACAGGAGTTCAGTTCCAGCTGATTTTATTTCCTTCTGGAAAAAAGACAGTTTTTTTTTGTTGTTTTTTTTTGTTTATTTTTTTATACAGAGGTCTGACAGGCAGTGACTTGACACAATTGGCTGGCTTTGAATTCTCTACTCAAATGTGATATGGTATGGCAAGACAAACAATATTGTACACAGCATATTGCACAAAATGAAACAATATTAAAAATGTATATAGGCCTATTTATCCCAAAAAAGTCATGAACAACAACTTTAAACAGAGGGACGTATAAAGATATATGTTCAAAGTGCCTGGCGGGGCAGCTGTTTGCCACACAAAGCACACAGTCTTTTTACTTTATTATACAATCAATGTACATTAAAAATAATAATAATAATAATAATAATAATAAAAGGAAAGAAAAGAAACTCTTCACGTCGATCCTTTTGCCTTAAACACGACAGCTCTACGTGAACCTGAATTCTTTTTTTTTCTTTTTTTTTTTACAATTTTTTTCCAAAATACGAAAACGCTAGTCGCCATGCCGTAACATACTAAAAACGATTAGCTACATTTAGCCAACAAGTAGAAAAAGATTAAATATCCTTGTAACATTTAGGAGTGAAAGCATTACTTCATGAACTCAGAGGCATTTTAGAGCGTGTTCAAATTACATCCAGTGGTTTTTTTTTTAGGTTTTTTTTTTCTTTTTTTTTAAATGACGGATTCACTGATTCAAAGCACAAAGAAATCCTCAAAAAAAAAAAAAACAACAAAAAAAAAGGAAACAGTATTTCCCATAAGGACACTGATGTTTCCGCTACATACAGTCTCGTTTGCATGGCTGGTTGAGAAATTGTAATGGTGTGTCTTCGAGAAAGCTGCGGATCGACACTGTAAACAGATTGTTTTGTTCGTTTTTTTGTTTTTTTGTTGGTTTTTCCGAGACAAAAAATCTTAATTGTACAAAAATACACGTAGAAAATAACAGCGACGGTTCGTCGTCTCGCGTCCAGTAAAATGACATGATGCAGTTTTCTAGCCCTTGAGAAAAAACTGAGACGTACATGTTGCATCTGGAGTCTACGGGACAAGACAGATTGGTTTAACTGTAGACAGGGGGGGAGGGGGGTGGGGGAGACAGCAAACAAAACAAACAAACAAACAAAACAAATAAACAAACAAAAAAACCCAGACATGCTAATGTGACTAACAGTGAAACCAATAGCCACCAATTAGCATGATGTAAAAGATGCTAGCTGCTGGTTATCATCATCATCAGCATCATCAGCAAACAACAACAACAACAATAACAACAACAACAAAATCGGTTTTTTGCATGAAAGCAAACAAAAGTATGCAGCAAAATTGAGCATTATAAATACATTGGTATAAAATTGAGCACTAAGGGGGGATTGACAGGGTGGGGGGGCAAGAAAGAGAGAGAGAAGGAAAGGAAGAATGAGAGACGTAAGGAAAGAGAGGGATACAGAAAGGGAGAGCGAGAGATAACACGCTTCTCGGACGAATTTTGGTCCTGATTTGTAGTGTAAGAAAAAAAAGCTGAACCGTCTGAGTTGCGCTTAAACACCTGACATCTCTTTAACGGGAAAAAGCTGGTGATCGGTTTGTTTTCTCTTTTTTTTTCTCTTTTTTTTTTTACCTTCTTTAAAAAAAAAAAAAAAACGGATACGACTCGCACTTGACAGGCAGAACCGTGCTCATCATGCGCTTCAGTTCATCTTAGGAGGCTTTTCAGTCATTTTTCTGAAAGAAAAAAAAAAAGTTCTCAGTCTCATCTCATCTCAGTCTCATCTCAGTCTCATCTCCGTGCAACTTCTAAACTCTTCCTGCTCGCCCAAGCCCAACTTCTCGCATCTTTCCTCCCTCCTCCAAAGGAGCATGAGTTTTCCTTTTCCTCCCTCCTTCTTCCATTTTTTTTCTTCTGTAATTATTTTCATGCCCACAGCGTTTTAATATGAAACAGGTGGGAATCGGTCGCGCGCGTCGTCTCGCGCGTCGCAGGAGTAGCGCACGCGATTTCAGTTCAGCTGCGTGTAAAAAATGTCGTCGCTCGTTCGTTTTCCCAACGTCTCCAACGTCTTTGCGATGATCTCAGCTCAATACGTGAACACCAGGTTCGAGATGGTGGACTCGAGCCAGTCCCCCGAGATCATCTCGCTCACCTCAGGGGTGCAGTAGTCCGGGAACTCGAAGTGCGAGCCCGAGCCCGATTCGAAACCGAAGTCCAAGTCCCGGTCGAGGCACGTGTCGCTACCAAATCCGCCGCTAAACCCACCGGGACTGGGGTCGAAGTCCAGCGGGTCGTCTTCGAACTCTTCATCCGACGAGTGCGAGGAGGAGGAAGAGGAGGAGTGCGAGGCAGACGGGGTCGGGGACGAGGCGCGCGCGTGCTTGAAGCGCGTCGCCGCGTCGTCGTAGAGACTCGGGGGCTCGCCGCACTCGGCCGAGCTGCTGCTCAGCGTCGGGCTCGCGGGCACGGCGGCGGACGGGGCGAGACTCTCTGAGCCCGCGTGCGCGCGCTTTGCCGGTTTGTCCGGGATCTGCTTCGCGGAGGACGCAGCCCTCGGTTTGTAGAGCGCGTCCCCTACGGCGGCTTCGAGGGACGCAGACTTCTTGTGCGTCCTCCCGGGAGACTTGTGGCTTTTTTTCGAAGACGACTTGACCCCCTTGTCGCCCGCCTTGTCCCCCCCGCCAGCCTTGCACGCGCCCGCCGACGTGGTCTTGACCTTCTTCCTCGGCCGGTACTTGTAGTCCGGATAGTCCGCCATGTGCTTGAGTCGGAGACGCTCTGCCTCGCGGATGAACGGGATCTTATCGCAGTCCCGGAGCAGTTTCCAGCGCTTCCCGAGCCGCTTGGAGATCTCCGCGTTGTGCATGTCGGGAGACTGCTCCATGATCTTGCGCCGCTCGATCTGCGACCACACCATGAACGCGTTCATGGGCCGCTTGATGTGGCCGGTAGGCGTCTTGCACCACGCCACGTCCCCGGTCGCGTGCGGGGAACCCGGGGTCCGAGAAGCGTCCGCGTCCGCGTCCATCTCACCGGAGTCTGCACAGCAGTCGATGGGCGGCAGGTCGGCGTTGTTCGCCACCATCACCGATAAACGTGTTAAAATCCGTCGATCGTACGCGTGTGCGTAAAAGCGCGTGGAGAGGAAAAAAGTGCGCACTGATTATTATCCTTAGAATTAACAAGTTTTGGGAATGTCTTTAAAAAAAATTGTTCTAAAAAAAATTATATAAAAAAAAAAAAATCGCACTCAGCTGCCGGTGCGACTGAAAACAAGCCCGGAGCCGCTCTGAATGCAAATCAGATTAATAATCAAAAATAATAATAACTTTATTGGAAAGACGGAAAACTCTTCAGCATGCTTCGTCTCAGCACCATGCGGCAGGGTTGAGCCACTGCGCTCTTTCATAGTCCGGATCTTTTCTTTGCACCGAATCACAACTTTTTGAAGATTCGCAGCTCGGCGCCTCCGTCTCGCCTTTAATCCTCCACCACGGCGGCGCGGCGAGACGAAAACCCACCAATCAGCTGCTGTCGCTAGCCTGTCTGCGGCCGAAACCACGCCCTCCTCGACTCTCATTGGTCGAATATAGTATGTAATAATAATCGGCGCGTGCAATGAGGAGCTTTATGTCTGACCTCATTCCTGTCTACACTGCAAAAAATCACTTTTAAAGGTACATGGATTATTTTTTTCCCCAATTTTTTTTTCTCTTTACTAAAATACAGGATCAGAAGAATTTAACAAGTGACTTGTATCGAGCAGTTTATTAGGTCAAATCAGGGACTTGTATTCATTCTGAATATTTATTATTATTATTTTTTTAATTGTAATTGCTCATGTTGTTAGTGTTAAACCTTAACTGACACTTTAATCATCTCAAGATATACCATCCCATAATATAAAACAATTCGAATGATATATACATGTCTGGGATATTGTTATATTTATGATGTTTATTGAATGCACCACTTTCCCCAGACACGACAGAAGCCACGTGCGACCCCAGACATCAATAATAACACGAGTTCAATGTCAGGCTCTGTACTTCATCCTAAAAGTTACCTAGAATAGCATGGAAGCTATGAAAGCAAAGACTGTAGTAATGTGTGTGTGTGTGTGTGAATGTTATTTAGACCTAACCTGCAATTATATATAGATAAAGAAGGAGTGTGTATGAGTGTGTATGAAACCCAGAGTGAGTTTTTTATCGATTCATATCACATCTATCCAACACCATCTAACCAAAAGGTTAGACGGGAAGAAAGAAAAAAAAATCAAGAAGAAGCACCTAGGTGTTTACAAGCTTCTGGACTTGTTTCAAAAATGCACATTTGCCCACTAGATGTCGCAGTAGAGCCAATGAAGGCTCTTCCAAAGATTCTATAGCGACATGGTTTAAGTGTGTGTGTGTGTGTGTGTGTGTGTGTGTGTGTGTGTGTGAGAGAGAGAGAGAGAGAGAGAGAGAGAGGAAGGGAAGAAACGTATATGTGGATATGCATTACGTAATGCAGTTAGTGGAGAGTGTTTTCTCAAATTCATCAGGCGCAGTAAACAGGTTTAATGTTGATTCGGAAATGTAATCAATTCTTCCTTCACCGGCTTTTACAAGTGACAGCTCGTAGCAAATGCTTTTGCCAATGTGTTTTATGGGGGGAATAGTGGATTGTTAAGATATTGACAATCATTTTAACAGGTAAACAAATGTAAGTGCATATTCGGTCTAGTGATATTTGGTCTAGTCAGCCTATCAGCCTGAACCTAATGTGTGGGAGGCAAATTGCAAATAATAACCAATGTATTAAAGGATTATATTTGTAAATCTGTACTGATGACATTCATGGCAATGATTTTACACCGAAAGAATCCCAGTCTCCAAAGATCTTTCCATTTACCTGAGGTGAGAGATTCAAGAATATACGTTCAGTTAATGCTCAGTATAATTGAATTGCACTTTAGGGGCCTTGTGACTGTAGAATGTACCTTTAATAGTCCATTTATAATGTTTGTGCTTCAGGAAATCAAAATGTATCTGTACAGCGCACAAGATCGCAACATAGCACAACATAAGACCATTACACGCACGGTTACACAATTACAATACATTCATTCATCTTCAGTAAGCACTTTATCGTCATCAGGGTCAAGGTGGATTCAGAGCTTATAGCAGAATCAATAGGTATCAGGCTGAAATACACCTGGGATGAGCCAGCAGTCCATTACAGGGCATTCATTCACACCTAAGGGCAACTTGTGTCTCAAAAAAAACATCTACATGTTTTTTGGAGGCAGAAGGAAACTGGAGAACTCGAAAGAAACCTTTGGAAAACAGGGAAAACCCAGCTCTAGTGGATTGTGAAGCTGTACAATAGACTGAAACATAATACCAATAAATGTCTCATCCTTGTTCAATTATTATATGATTGCCCTATTAGACACATGGTTGCAATGTGTTTGGTGTTCGATTTGATCAGGCGGTTTTCCACGCCAAAAAAATACACAGTAATGAATATAAAATCTGTTCGTCTTACTCAGCATTTATCATTGTGTTGATTTTGACCAGATCCCTGACAGTCGATGCTGAAATCAAATCCAGGAACATGACAAAAAATAAAAGGCATCAGGATGCGTCTCGCTTGCTCACACACTATTACCTTTGGGAATAAAAAATCTGGAATCATTTGAAACCCTGAAAGACTTTCTGCCACTGATTGTCACACTATTTAATTGTCCTCAGGGTTTTTTTTTTTTGTCTCTAGATGGAAAAATAAAATGGCTACAAAAATAAAGATTTGTCCAGAATCTGGCAGCTAATTTTGGTCATCAACATTTCCATCTGTCCCCGAAGCAAGTCATTAAGATACAGCATTCAGCTCGTCTGCAAGATTCCGATCCTCGTCCCTACAATTCCGCATTCGAAGACATCGCATTAGTCAAACGAGTTCATTTTAAGGCAAAAACCCGTTGCTTCTAAGATTCTTGTTCGACCAAAAAAAACGACGCTTTCCAAACTGTTCACCGTGTTAGTTTTTCGAACCTCTCCCCAAGACACGCTGTTAACATATTTGCCAAATTACCTTCAGCAAGTTTTCGAACGTCTTTTAAACACCTATTTCGTCCTGCGCATTAAGCACCCAGGCAGCTGCTTGCCCTAAAGCGCTTTCAACAAACATTTTACAAGCTCAGCAGTTGCATAAAATCCAGTCAGGTGAGTGCTGCGCTGAGAAATGAATCAATTCTTTTTCTTCTTCTGCTGCATGAGACTGCATGAGAAGTACCCTGCCGAACCCGAAGACGTTTAGTAGTCCAATAATAATAATAATAGAGATTATAGATAAAGCAAAGCAGGAAATTAGAGGTCAGGAGAATAAAATGTAGTCATTCAATTATTTGCTCGCTTATTCATTCCTTTGTTTAAATATATACAGTCAATATTTACAGTGTCTATTAGTTTACAGACAAAATGACTCAGCCCTGTGTACTGTTGAGTGCTGCATCATTACAGTGTCGTTTTGTTGTGCTGTTGAAGTAAATGTTGTACATGTGCACTTTCTGTAATGGCAATTTCGTTTTGCGTCATCTCGCGCCAATTTGTGGCGTCTCGTGTAGCACTTCCGTCCCGGAGAAACGTGGATTTGTTTTACTGTGTACTGTAGTGCATATGGCAGAAATGACAATCAAGCCACTTAATATAGTTCATATAAATTAAATTTAAAAGGCTTTATATTAATGAATGGATACTATGTTATTTAATTAAAATAGCTTAGTGGTCAAACCATTGGACTTTGGAGCCAAAGGTCATGAGTTTAAATTCCAGCCTCGTTGGCACTAGAGGGGCCCCTGAGCAAGGCCCCTAGCTCCGTAACTGCTCAGCTGTATGACTGAGATAAAATGTAAGTTGCTCTGGATAAGGACAAAAGCCAAATGCCATAAATGTAATATCAAGAGTAAGATCAATTATGTAATAGATATACTAGAGAGAGTACTATTAAGAAAACAGAGGTTAAATGCATTATATCAACTCGCAAAACAAATACCGGAAAGACGCTTAAGAACTGAGGTAACTGAGGTCACTTTTTTTTTCAGTGTCTGTACACCGAAGCTGAGTGGTGCATACACTTGGCATGACCCCCGCTCACTCATTTCCTTCAATAAATAAAATAAAGCTGTATAAAGTGTAAAAACTGACCATCTGGCTCACTCGCGCATATATTCTACGCTTACGAGGAATTCAGATGTTTCACTCAAGCAAGCTTTGATCATCCAGTGCATTTGATCACAACGCTATACCCCAAACACACTCCTCCTGCTTGGATCGGGTTACCATAGCAACCTACGCTGTTTCTCTCTCTCTCTCTCTCTCTCTCTCTCTCTCTCTCTCTCTCTCTCTCTCTCCAAAAACACTAAGTTTAGTGTGTCTGAATGGAAATGCTTTCAACCTCGTGGAGGAAATAACTGCATGTCTTTCCTCATGTTTTTTTTTAAATATATACAGTATATATATTATAGGTATAAAGAGTAAATTTGCATTCGGTGGTTTAATCATTTAAACACTCAAATCATTAAGAACAACATAAAACGTTCAGTAGGGGGGGGTTTTAAAGGACAGTCTAGTCTTTTTTTTTTTTTTAAATCTACACAAGCTTCCGTAATACCTTTCTAATGTTTCCAACCTTTTGCAAGAACAACGAGGCTTTTGTGTGTATATACATATGTGTGTGGAGGGGGGCGGATGTATATGCGTGTGTTTTACCATCAACCTTTTCCAGTAAGGCTGTTACACCGAACTGGAGAAGTCCAGTGAGATGAGAATTAAATGAACCTCAACAGGTACTTCCTTTGCTGGTATACATTATATTGGGGCATCTGACTTTTCCAGCCATATGAGGTTCTTTCTCAAACTGTTACCACAAAGTTAAAGGGACACAATTCTAGAGGACGTTTTTGGATGCAGGAGCATTTCTTTCAATTAAACTAGGAGACCCAAACGTGTTCCAGCAAGACAATACCCAACACAAAGCCCAGATCCATGAAGATAGGGTTTACATGAGTTATAGAGCTCTGACCTCAATCCTAGTAAACACTATTTGGTTGAATTGGGATGCTGACTGCACCCCAGGCCTCCTCAACCTACATCAGTACCTGAGCAAAAATTTCAACAAGCACACTCAAATCTAATGGAACATCTTCCCAGAAGAGTGGATTTTGGGGACAAAATGTGGAATGGAAAAAGCACATACCATACCATCTTATAGTGAGGTGTCTATAAACCTTTGTCTTAAGAACTGTGGTAAAAGTTGAACCAATTTGTGTACTAATTTCTACAAACTTTATATAGATTCTATTTATACACCTACTGTATATCAGACAAAAAACAAGCTAGGATAAAATCCAAATTCAAACATTTGCAGGTGGTTTTCCAAACAGCCGATCACATAGAACAGTCTCTAGGGTTTGCAAAAATGGAAGGAATCAAAAAACACTCAGGTTGTAGAAATTGATTATTTGGGTCGCCTTCCAGTCAGAACATTTATCTCTGATCAGTCTCATCAACAAAGTGTTTCCATCTGTAGCACCATTCAGTGTAAAATCTTGTTTGCGTGTGAACATTTGCAGTTTCTGAAATCTTTAAACCAGCCTATCCGTGACCAACAACCATGCCACTGTCAAAGTCATTGAAATCCTATCTGCACGTTCGACTCGTTTGAACATAATCAGAAGCTTTTGCATTGCGTCTGCATGAGAGTATCTATTGGATTGCGTTGCATTGCTACCGCACGTCATCATAGCCCAGATTCTCTTTCAAATCAAGTTTTTCCAAGCAATCAAAAGAGAACTTTCGAGCCTCACCTCCAAAACAGAAGTTTTTCTGTCTCTCAATTCACTCAGAAGGTCACTCAAACCTCACTTAGCTTGCCAGGGGCGTCCATTTGCTCAGCTCAGCGATTTGTGTTCCCCTGTGAGAAGAGGACAGATGTAAGGACAGAAGTTCAGGAGCCAATGGCTGATCGCTTATCTCTCCCCAAGGTGCACTTCACCGCTCGGTGATAAATCAGGAGAAATGCCCACAGACAATCTAGGGGTTTTTTTTGTCTCTTTCTCTTTTGAATGTTTTTTTAAACTAGTGTTGAAAGCTTGCAGATGAAGCTACAGGCTTCATTTCAGGATTTCAGGCACGCAGCAATTGGGATCGTTTCACACAATATACCGAATGTGCTATTTACAATGTCAAACAGTGACGGTAGCTAAAGGTCTGGCATCCTTCCCGATAACACATGGCTTTGCCAGTTAAAACTTAGTGTTGCTGCCATGATAAAACTCACAGGAGTTATTTTAACATAAAAAAGTCACCATGATAGACTCGCATATTAATCTTACAGTTTCATCTTAATGTCATAGTTGGCAGTTTAAACATTCAGAGGAATTTGTGATGTCATGTTTATCTCTGTTCATTAAGTTTTGTATGAAGGTGTGCTGAGTATGTTTTAGATGGTGTTCGACTTGTTTCATAATTTCTTCCTCACTTCCTTGATAACTTCCAGAATGACATTAATGCCATCGCTTTGTCTCTGGTGTAAATGCAGGCTGTAGCAACAATGTAATGGAGTCTTTCGGCTATGTGTTCTCCAGTAATGGCAATCAGGTAATATTTCTGTGTATATATATTTGTTTGTGTGTATGGACAAAAGTTTGTGAACACCTGACCATAGGATATGTATGTGCCTTTTGTAAACATCCCATTTCCACATCAAGTCCAAAATTTGCCAACTTTTCTGGGAAGACTAGATTTTAGAGTTTGCTTATGGAGATTTGGCTCATTTTGCCACAAAGGCATAATTAAAGTCAACTACTGATAGAATGAAGAGACCCAAAAGTCCCAAAAGAGGCCCAAAAAAAATCCTAAAAGTGGTTCCATTTAATCCTCAAGATCTATATCTTCACGAAACTTGGTTTGTGCACAGAGGCATCATCATGCTGGAACGGGTTTGGGTCTCCTAGTTCAAGTGAAGGGGAAAATGTAATTCAGACATCCTATACAATTGTGTGTCTCCAACATTGGGTAACAGCTTATAAAAGAAACACATGTGGCTGGAAAAGTCAGGTGTCACAATTCTTTTGTTCATATAGTCCATATATAGTTTTTTGGTAGTCTGGCATCCTTATATAAAGGCATACAGGTTTTTGGTGCATTTGGAAATGCATTATGAACAGGCATGCAAAGTAATGCTTTTAAAATGATCCCAGACTTGTTACTTGCAATCAGTAGTTTCAAGGTTTTGGTTGTTGCTTAACAATGGACTATGAATATTCACTAATATACACCAGTTCCAGACTGCTGGTGAGTACACTAATTCAGTTCTTTCAACATAACTTTGGCTGGAGGTAAAATACTTTATCAGACTGGCTAGAAAAGTATTTACTATAATAATTATTACTTAATTATGGATCTGCCAAATGAGCGAATCATATATTTGATCAGTATTAAAACAGAGCTGTAAGGTTACACACTTTGTCAAGCATTCATTCTGATATAACCTTAGTATGGTGCTTCATTGTCTTATAATATTGTCCTTTATAACATCATCAAATGCATCTTAAAAGCACGAGATCAATAGTCTCAAAATATAAAATATGAATTTAACAATAATTTCTTATGTAATATAATATTTTACCACAGTGATCTCAAATTCTCTATTTTGATTGATCAGAAAGTGTAGTATCTATCTATCTATCTATCTATCTATCTATCTATCTATCTATCTATCTATCTATCTATCTATCTATCTATCTATCTATCTATCTATCTATCTATCTATCAAGTTCAACATTTCCATAGTGATCACTTACTCAAAGACTTGAAAGATTGAATTCCATTCAAAGTAATAAAAAAAAGGTATAACTGTTGATATGAGGTGATTTTATTTCCTTTCCTTTTGAAAGGAGTTTCCAGTGTCCACAGTAAATCTACAAGACAGCATTAGCCATTTAGCATTAGCATTTCTTTGCCTACGAGGCTTTTAACCTTCTCTGTTCCAGGGGCGCCATATCATTGCTGACCCTGCATTCTGACCCCAACTTCCCAACAAGCTGTGATATGCGAAGAACGCATTTCACTGTGCTGTAATGTAGAGTATATGTGAAAAACAGAGGCTCTTACTCTAATTTAATTCATAATGAATAAGAAAAGCTTGTACTGGACGACCGTTAGCTGTTATATCTATATATCATAAATGGAACGTTCCAGAACTTTAAATAGAGCAAAATTTTATTTATGTATTTATTATTGTTATAATGCAAATTTGCTGTGTTTGCTGTAATAGCAATAAAACACTTTGAGAATGTGAACGTATTTAGCTTCATGTTGTGACATCTTCAGCCACATTACTGATTCATTTTCTTAAACTATATACTTCCTGACGTAAAATAATTATTACTCATGTTCAAGTCAAAAGTATGTCGTTCACTACAACCTCTATCTTTTCATTTACATAAACCAAACATCTTTTTTTTTCCCCCAGATAATTTTATATATCAACTCATATATTTCGTAAGTGTGATCTATTTATAGTGAATGTGTGATTGTGTATAATTGCTTAAATCGTATATAGTATATAGCATTTAAATTCACTGCATATGTTTGTTTTGTTGGTTCTTTTCCTGGAAATAGTGTTTTTTAATGGTCTTCCAATATCAGGCTTTTTATTATTATTACTATATCATTTCTTCACTTTTATGTCTGTCTAGAAACAAGAATTAATTCTGCACAATGTTCCAATGTCTACACAATCTTCAGATGAGCACATTCCCTTTTATGTACATTTGTTGGATTTTAGTTAAGCCATATAGCATCCCAGCAAATTTCTTTTGTGCATCTGGCACCACCTAAGCATATTTCAACCATGAGATGCTCAAGCGAATGTTCTGGTTATGCTCGCAAATAAGAAAAACGTGCGATTTTGCCAGTAATGTTCAGTGTGTGTTGCTGTGCACCTGGATTAAGAACAGAATGGGAAGGAAAAGCAATCAAGAGGATCAGCAATGTAATGGAAAATTAAATGGCCGCCGCACTGGAAATGGCCTCAGCAGGAAATTATGCTTGGAAATGACTGCTCTTAGAGCGCCGTGATTACTCGTGCCGCATGTTTTGCGCTCTCGTCTTTTGTTCCCGACGTCGCGTTTGCTTCGTTCGGCGCATGAAGATGTGGTTGTGCATCACGTGAGTCAACCTGCAGCAGGAAGACTTAATGCTTTGACTCTCTCTCCTTCTCTCTCTCTCGGTCTCTTTGAGGAAAGAGGAAAAGCAGTGTGAAGAAAAAGAAGGGAAAGAAAAAGCAACAAACAGAATAAAATAAAGACAGCATAAAACAGTGGAAACAACTACTATAGCAATTGTGGTGACTGGAAACCAGTTCACCAGTAAAGATTTTATTTCAAAAGCTTATACATATGTCCTTGAATGTCTTTTTGGCAGAAAAAAAACGATTCCATCCGTTCTTTCTGTAGAAAAAAAGGTACCAAAATACAGATTGCGTAAGCGGATGAACGATTTCCCTGGATGTCCATAATGTGGATGCGCACATCCAGATGTGCGCATCCAGATGTGAAAAAAAAGAAACGAGCTATGATGCGTGGTTTAAAGGATGCGTGTTCTCCTTTCTCATCCCCGAGAGATTCGGATGCAGATCAGGATACGGGTCAGGAGTACGTTCTGTGGAAAAACATACATTTAAACAAAGAGAGAGAAAAAAGTGTAAGAGAAAGAAGCAGAAAAACAGCGGGGGGAATAAAAGGAAAACAGATAAACGACGAGATTCAAACATCATCGTAAGCATTAAGAGGAATAGAAAAGCACGAGAGGGCGTAGTCAGGTGGCGCCACACCCCGAAAAACTTCCCAGCATCCCCCTTTTTGGTTTGTGTGGACCGATAATGATGACAAAGCGGGTCAGCTGATTGCTGTGTCACGGAGCCGGTTCTTCACGAGTGTGCCGAGACGCCGAGTTTTTTCCCCCTTCCTTCTCAGAGACGCAGTGCGACACGAGCAGACGACTGCAGACAGAGGAGGCAGAGGAGCATTTTTGCTGCACCTCGCACACTTTTCTCCCAACGTGCTCTTTCGCTCTGCGTTCTCCATCGAAGCAGGCTCGTTTTCTCCTGGTGGAACGGCCGGGGACTGGGACGCTGGAGCAAAACAACACTCGTAAACTCTGGAAATACGCTCCATCTAGGAGGAGGAACAAAGAATTCTGACTTTTTTTAGTGGGAGATGGGGGTCTGTGAAAGAATGAATAAGAGCTTCTCAACCCAAAAATCGAGAGGATGCTTGAACCGTCGTCGAACTTGTCCCATCTCGCGTTTTTTTGCTGCGACTGCTTTCGGTGGGCCTGCATGCATGGGCCGGTCCCGCTCCAGGTTCTAGCTGGCTTTGTCTTCATGTGGAGATCTTCGTGCTACATCGAGATGAACGAAAAAAACACCAACAAAAAAAACCAGGCGTGTGAAGCTGCCTCTGAGAGAGTGCAGAGCGCTTAGCCAGCCAGACATGCTGACCTAAATCAGTCTCCTTCACGTCTTGGCTCAGGGACTGAGCGAGAAACAGTGCAGCCAGAACGAGAAACGCGAGACAGAGCTCGATTTACACACCAGACATAATAGTCTGCAAAGGTGCCTAGGTAGAAAATCGCGCCCTCAGCTCGGAAGTTCTTGTAATCCAGTCTCCTGTGTGTCCTCAGCTGCCCGTCTGTGGCTGTGCTCTTATCCGTCTGCCATAGGGACCGGGAGAAGAGCATGGGGAGGGGAGGGGAGGGGAGGAGGAGGAGGAGGAGGAGGAGATCACAACGCGACGCCACTTTCTCTCCTGAATTTTTTGCCGTCACTGCTTGGCTGCTCAGAGCTGCGGCGTTGCGTAGAAGTGAAAACTGCTCCTGTCCTCGCAACAAAGGGCACAGAACGACTCAGGGTGATGTAACGCAGGCACATCAGGACAGCTGCTCAGGGCAAATACATGGACTGAAAGTGTCAGTAAGTGACGACTACGTAAGTGTAGAGAGATTCGCCTGCTAGTCTGCAACCTTTTTTGATTTCATTGCAGCCTTGTTTAATTTTTAAGTAAGAATTTTTCAACAAGATCTAATTTATGCATTAGCGGCAAATGTTCTGTTCAGGGGTTCAGCGCTTGCAAAGTCAAAGACATCAATCACAGCAAATAGAGCAATTTGCCTTCTGTCAATCAGAGTCTGTCGCTCGGTGATTTTAAAGTAAGCACTTCAGAGGATGAAAAAAGGTTTTGTGAACATTTGTTACACTCGAATCATTTTTTTTGCTGTTGTGGTTTTCACTGCTTACCAGATATGAAGAGTTTGGTCATAATTGAATGCATTGCTAGACGTTTTAGCTTAGCGTTCTATAGAAATACGAAGCTGATTAGATTTTTGTATATTGCAATTCTATGCACATTAAATCAAATCCTTTTTTTGGTCGTATATTCTTTATACATATTGCAAATGTGTTTGTTTTAAATTTGCTGGTTACCAGAGGAATGCTTCCAAGGAATAGAAATTGTTGAGCTATCACATTGACGTTATTACTTAAAGGTGAATGGCGTCAAATTACGAAAAGAAACTCCTGAGCAAAACCCAACGGGTGGAGACAAGATCCAGTGAAGGTGTCCTCAGTCAAACTATGCAGACAAAGAATCCATTCTCTGCGCTTCACACTGAAAAAAAGCAGCGCAGATGGTTTTCATCTGCACATAACTCCAATTTGTATGTTATGTTGTGAAATATGGATTTCCGAACTGGTATAATTTATAGTGTTAGTCAAACATTGGGACACACCTGCTCATAAAAGGGATTCGGTAGAATAAGGGGGACGTATACACATATGGAACTATGACGTAAGGAAGACATGGATTCTATGTGAAACTGATGTTGGATGGCATGTTGGGGTAGAGGATTGTGTTGGCACCTGGCAGCTCCACATGTTAATATGGGTTTCCTCTGGAATCTCCAGTTACTTCCCATTTTCTAAAAACATACCAGAAACTAGACTGGTTACTCTAATTGCCCCAAGGTGTGGGAATTGATGGGCATCCCATCTAGGATGTGTTCCTACCCCATGCTTGTCTTCAGTTTCTTGAGGATCAAACATTTATATAGTAAGTAATAAATATGACATCTTTGAGCACTGTAGGTTTCTTTTTTCAAGAAGGGGCGAGTGTGTGGTTGTGTGTATATACAGGGAGTCCCTGACTTACTATGGAGATGCATTCCAATGCCCCAATTATACATTTAAAATATTGTAAGTTGAGACCCAGGAGGCTTAAAGAATGGTGATCATTATGGGATAGTGTACTGTCATTTTTAAATAATTGAACACATTACAGTACATAATTTAGCAAAACGGAGCAATATGCTGTACCGTAATGTATACATTATAAAGTATATATTTATGTGGCAATGTGTGTGTAGACGTACGCAGGTTCACAATTAGGAGGCAGAGCTGGACACGATTTATTTCCTCTATGTCCAGAAAGGAAGATTAGAAGAGAGAGACATAAAATTAGGCTTTGAAATACAGAAGAAAAAAAAAATATATAGACAGATAGAATAGCCTTTATTTGTCACATATACATTACAGTGAAATGTGTTCTTCGCATATCCCAGCTTGCTCGGAAGCTGGTGTCAGAGCACAAGGTCTGCTATGATACGGCGCCTCTGGAGCACAGAGGGTTAAGGGCCTTGCTCAAGCGTCCAAGTGTGGCAGCTTTGGCGATACCAGGGCTTGAACCCCCAACCTTCCGATTAGTAACCCAACACCTTAACCACTGAGCTACCACTCTCTCTATATATAAACAGAATATTATGACCTGTGAAGCACCTGTTAGTGGGTGGGATTTATTAGGCAACAAGTGAACATTTTGTCCTTAAAGTTGATGTGCTAGAAGCGGGAAAAATGGGCAAGCATAAGAATTTGAGCGATTTGGAGAAGGGCCGAATTGTGATGTCTAGACAACTGGATCAAAGAATCTCCCAGACTGTAGCGCTTGTGGACCGTTCCATCTGCAGTGGTCAGTATCTTTCAAAAGTTCAAAGTGGTCTTAGGAAGGAACAGTGGTGAAGCGGTGACAAGCGAGGCTCATTGATGCATGTGGGAAGAGAGGGCTGACCCGTGGAGTCCGATCCAACAGACGAGCTCCTGTAGCTCAAATTAGTGAAGAAGTTAATGCTGTTAATGTTATACAGATCAGGACTGTTTTGATAGCAAAAGAGGAATCAACACAATATTAGGCAGGTGGCCAAAATGTTAATAGATAGATAGATAGATAGATAGATAGATAGATAGATAGATAGATAGATAGATAGATAGATAGATAGATAGATAGATAGATAGATAGATAGATAGATAGATAGATAGATGATAGATAGATAGATAGATAGATAGATAGATAGATAGATAGATTATAAACTCTTGTCTGGTTTCTCTTGACTGTTGACAATTCTTTCATCTGATTGGCCTGAGCGACAGCTCTGTTTTGACGAATTTCAGCTTGTTACGAATATTTCAGATTTCAGATTATTAATGAACTCATTCGAATACTTTGTCATTTCTAAAGTAAAAACCTACATAGAGTACACAGGGTACACAGTAAAAATATACGTTGGCAAAAATAATGTGAATTCTTATTAATTTCAAGCACAAAAAGAATATAGAATGATGTTTATGGCTGTTATTCCTTAAGGTAAAATGGTTAATAGTGGTTAGTACATTTGCTCACACCTCCATGATTTTGCTCTGCAATGGGTACAAACTCCTTCCCAGTTTTCCTGGGAAAATCCCAAGGACCATCACGTCCCTGTGTAGAATAGGTGCTTTAAAAAAAGCATGAACAGATAGATTAGTATTAGAGCAACAAAACACTTCATGTGTTTTAAAATGGATATAATTATCCAGATCTTTATGACAAACTGTAGATCTTTTAAAACTGTGATTACAGAAATCATATGTTATAGATTAGCTCCATTTGAACACCTCCTTATTTAGAACATTGGATTTATACATTGTGCAAAGCTAAGCTACATTGTACATTATGTCCTCGACTTTTAGACTGTGTTTTTGACAGTTCGATGATGGCTCATGCTGTCCAGAGGAAAAAAAAAAAGTGGGTCACCCTGGCTGTTCTGTGCCAAAACCCACTCGACTCCATATGTTCATTCAGTCCACACAGGGCTTCCATTTGCCAATTTTTCAGCATGCACCGCAGCTATTGTGCATATTTTGCTGCTTAATACAATACTGTAACTTTGATGTTTGGCAGGTTTCCAAGGCCCTCATTTATTCCAAACCCTACTGTTCTCAATCAGACTTTGGTGACTTCAAACGCACAAGCAAACTTAAAAGTCCTCGACCCGTCTTCCACGCATCACCATGCTATTACAAACAGAGCACATCTGAATGCACTTCAGACTCAGGCCGTAGACTGTAATTGAGAGTTTACAGGCAAACAAGTCTTAAATAGCCTAACCAACTTCTTCTTCTGGTTCCAAAAGGATTCCTTATGTTGTGGATTACTTATTAAACATGGAATGTGAGATTCAGTCCACAGATGGCACCGGGCTTTAAAGTGTTTATTAAAGGTCGTTGAATTTTCCTACAGTGCACGAACTCTCTGTCTGAAATTCTTCTTCTGAATTGAAGCTGAAGAACAGAGGTTTTGAACCGTTTAGAAGAGATTTCAACCAATTTCAGGCACCTAAGCCGGAACCAAGGAGTTGAGATTTTTCAAACTACATATGCACAAAACAAATGTACAAAATGTTTAAATAGAATTCATGCTATTGTCATTAATCACATTGTAATCATTTATATAAACCTGTGATATATAAGGACATCCTATATTTGCCTCTAACTTTGTGTTGCCAGTTTGGGAAAGACCACGTATCACATATCCTAATACTTGACCGTATAGTTTATAATCTGGAGAGATGCTCTTTACAGCTCAAGATGCACAGTGCAGCATTCAAATCAATTCAGAAAATGTGTGCTTTTTATAGGCTTCTTGTCAAAACGCATAAACCCACTGTCTACCTCCTGTTTTGGATTTTGATTCCCATATAATATATCAGCGAATGCTTTGACCAGACATGCTTAATATTTTGGAATGTACCTCATTAATGCATAAATACGTGATGAATCTGTGATATATATCCCAGCTGGAACTGGCCAATTTGATCAATTTTTTTCATCATTTTCAAAAATACACATGACCTAATGTTCTCTCTCTCTTTTTTTTTTACAATTTGCCAATAGTGTTCAATAGGGTTGAGGTTTGAGCTCTGTAGCAGGCCACTCAATGACAGAAGCATTGTCCTACTAGCACAGATTTGCTTTTCCCAGTTCAAATGAATAGAAAATCCAAAATTTGCCTAAAAAGTCAGTATTTGTATACAATTGTATACTGTATTTTAACCGGGTTGCACCGGAGACCCTATCAATAAATATCATTAAAAAAAAGATCACTTAATTTTCTTATTCCCAGGATCATCAAGAAATATATCACCAGAGTGAATGTGTTCAGATAACAGGGTTCACACATTAATGCACAAGTGGTAAGATTTTCAACAGATTGTATCTATTCCATGATTATGTTTTGAGGTGAATTGTATTTACAGAATTATTATTATTTTTTTTTGTACAATTAAGACAATTTGTCTATTTTTAGAATGTTTTACAATTACTATGCATATTTTTCTTGTATTTTGTATTGGACCATTGAAGGAAAATAAATATATATATATATTCATAGTTTGTGTCCTGGATTATTTTCTTCTTCTTCTTTCTGTATTTATTTATTTACTTATTGCTGTCTAATGATCTGGGTAGTACTTAGCAAGCTAATCTGCTATGATAGTGTAGCTATGCTAAGCATTGGCCCAAACAGAGAAGAAGAAAAAACATAAGTCCATGTTCATGGTGTGGCAATAAAAAAGTAGCTGAGATTCAGGATGTGGTAGCCATCAATACCAATAAAGCTAACATTAACCTCAGCACCTAGTGGTACTCATATTGATTGCTAACTATACATATTGATTATTTGTCCTTACCTTAAGTGTTAAGACTTAAGGGCGATGACTAGGGTTTGGATTCCTTGACTATGAATTGACAAAAATTAATTTCAATGAAAAGTCAAGCAAATCAATTCAATTCCAATTCAATTTTGGGGATTAATCAGAAATATATTAGGATTCAGCTGTGCTTTTTGAACATCCCATTCCACATTTAGTCCCCATTTGCTGTTATAATAACTTCCACTCTTCTAGGAAGATGTTCCACTAGATTTTGTAGTGTTCTTGAAGAGATTTATGTTCATTCAGCCACAAAGGTGTTAATAAATCCAGACTGATGTAGGTGAGGTGAGGAACCCTGGGGTCCAGACTTTGTTCCAATTCACCCAAAGGTGTTCAATAGGGTTGAAGTCCAAGTTCTATAGCAGGTCATGAAGATCATCCTCTCCAACCCATCTTCAGAGATCTGGGTTTGTGTGTCGAGACGTTGTCATGCAGGAAATGGTTTGCATCTCCTAATTTAAGTGAAATGCATCCAAGGACATCCTATATTTGCCTCTAACTTTGTGTTGCCAGATTGGGAAAAACCACATATCACATATCCTAATACTTGATCGTATAGTTTATAATCTGGAGAGATGCTCTCTACAGCTCAAGATGCACATTACAGCATTCAAATCAATTCAGAAAATGTGTGCTTTTTATATGCTTCTTGTCAAAACGCATAAACCCACTGTCTACCTCCTGTTTTGCATTTCGATTCCCATATAATATATCAGCGAATGCTTTGACCAGACATGCTTAATATTTTGGAATGTACCTCATTAATGCATAAATACGTCATAAAGTTTTCTATTTATAATCTTCATCTGGGAATTGAAAATGGCAGAGAATTGTGTGGAGTGCATGTTCTTCATCGCCATCTTTGTGTCTCCCTGAGGATATATTCATATTCAAAGCTGTTACGGCAAATGCCAAATGCCACATGGCCTCATAGGCTCTGGTTTCATTATTTTAATGGGAACTTTTGCTGTCCCTCATTAGACATTGACACCTTAGCATTTGAGATATGGCTTTATAAGTTATCACCTAATCTCTTCTGGCTTTTAAGTCATGCAAAGACAAAATTTGCTTCGAATTGTCTTATCGCTGTCCAGTCAACAATTAGGGCTACACTTTAATCCTTGTTAATGTAAAGAAAAAAGAAAGAAAGATTAGTGCTGTAATAAAGATGTTTGAAAAGCTCCAGTACATCTTACTCTCTGGAGCTGTATTGGACAAAATGAACAATATTCATCCAAAAAGAAATTCCTTTAATTGGTGTTTTGATGATGCTGTTACAGAGCTCTGTCTATCGCCTCTCTTCAAAATCTCCCAGAGGTGTTTAATTAGGTTGAGATCCGGTGAGTGTGAAATAAACGGCATATGATTTGCATTATTTTCATCCTCATCAAATCCATTCAGTGAAAATCTTGTTCACCGTGGATGGGGGTGGGGTCATCCTGGAAAAGGCCATTACTATCAGGATAGAAAAGTTTCATTAAAGGAGAAAGGATAACCAGCCAGAAGAACTTTGTAATGAGTCAAAGTGACGCTTCTATTCAGAGGACGCAAACCATTCGCCACTTTTTAACGTAAACGTTGGTTTCATGTTGGTTTCTTTTTCTGTATATTTACAGTAACATTTAAAGGATTTAGCAGATGCCTTGGAGACTCCATCAATGAATACATTAACACTGGTTCATTAGGTTGTAGACTTAATATACCATCAGCCTCAACTTCTTTTGGGAGGACACATAATACATAATACATAAATATACGAAGGGAGTTCAAGTCAAACAAGGGCTTTTGAGTTTATAAAATAAATGAACACATTTCTAGGAGTGGAGACTGCATTTATTTTTCGACATAATCCCCCCGCTACATTTATACCCTTATCCCAGCATTTAACTAATGCCTGGAAAGATTCAGGATAGAAAATTTTGTCAGTAATGCCTGAACCATCGTAGGACAGTCTGCTTCACTTCATCATCAGGAAACCACCATAACTGGGATTGTCACTGATGGACGTACGGACATCTTTGAAACGTTTACACCATTCAACTTTTTTACTGCAGCTGAGCATCTCATCACCGTACTGTGCTTGAAATCTTCTGTAAATATCCGTGGGTTTTTCCCCTTCGTTGACAAGAAACTTCATCTCCAGTCGAGCAGTGTTAGAAGATCTCAAGCAGTGTGGTGCAGTGAGAGAATTCATTGATGCTTAGAGGTAAGAGGGTGCTAGGCAATTTAAGGCTTTGTAGGCAAGCATCAGTGTTATGAATCTGATGCGTGCAGCTACTGGAAGCCACTGGAGGGAGCGCAGCAGCGGGGTGCTGTGTGAAAGCTTAGGCAGGTAGAAAATAAGTTGCGCAGTTGCATTTTGGGTTATTTACAGAGGACAAATTGCATTTAGAGGTAAACCTGCCAGCAGAGAGTTACAGTAGTCCAGTCTCTAAGTGTTTTATGTATATGTGGCCATTGCAATAATATATATATATATATATAGATAAGTGAGGAGCTAGATAAAACAAAATTACAGAACAAATATTATTTAGCACAAAAATATATATATTATAATCATAAAATAAAATACTAACTACTGTGTAGAATCTGTATTAGGGTGTGCAGTATAAAACAATACGGCAGTGGCAATTCTCAAAAAAAAAAAAGAAACATGCCTCAGGATAACATCACTGACCAAACTAAGAAAAAGTAAATGACTCCTCCTTACTTACTTTCCAAACGTAGTCTTCAGTGCTATTTATGCTCCGATAGGCCGAACACACCAAGAGAACTCGTATGGCTTGCACGTGCTATATGAATCAAGACATTCATGAAGAATTCTGAGATCTCTTTTAAAAAAAAAAACACAAATCGCACATTTGATGCATTTTTTTACTAATATTCATCCGAGACCACTGACCTGATGCGTTAGCTCACACTATGCTAACAGTTGCAACTCGAAATCTTGGGTACAAGAAATTGTATGTTTTTTATTCCAGATATCACATCTCTAAATGATAGCTGTTAAAAAAAATGATGTCATGCTTGCATCATCTATCAGTGCCATCCAGGCTTGTGCAGAAAAATGGAGTTGCAAAAACATTCTCAGGCGGGATAAGGATTTTTTTTCTGTTCATTAGCATATCCTTCTTCATTGCCACTGATGTATCACGTGTTTCCTGGAATACTATGCCAATGAATGACTGGTGACTTTTAGTATCATAGCAGCTGTGCTCACAGTCAGAGATGTAACCAGAAATTTGTGACACTAACAGAACATATTTTGCTTTTGAAGGCTGTCTTTGGTTGCAATAGAACTGAAAAGGGCATCATGCGAGAATCAAGAATGATTTTTAAATAGATTTTTAAATATTCACAGCAAAATAAAGTGAACAAATTGCACTTTGAACCAAGATTAGGTACAGGGTAACATGATTTTAACCCTATGGGGCTGTTGTAAGTTTTATTTTAGATCAATATTATCTGAAATCGAGGTCCCTAAACATTTTCCTGTGAAGGGTCAAACATCTTGACTGAGGGTCACTGGCCAAAAATAAATGCTAAATAAAGTAAATGTTCTCACCACTATACTTTGAGAAAGTTGAAGAATGTTTTGTGTCATAATGATACAAATTTTTATTTTTAATTAAGCTTTAATATTTAACATTTGTATTAAAGTTTTTTTTTTTTACCTTTTTTTTTTTTCGGTGTGCCACTGCTGTCCAAAGCATGCTGTACATGTACCTTGAAGGGCCGATGTGGATTAGATTTATTTTTAGAATAAATAAAAAAAAAAAAAAAGGTAAAATTCAATTATATTCTCTCCATTTGCTTTTAATTTTCATTTGACATAAAAATTTAAAATTAGAAATAGAAATTTGTGTCAATGGCATTTTTGTTCTTTTCTTTTTCACTCTAAATTTGGCATGATGGGACAAATCAAAGGCCTACATTTGGGCATGTGTGATCTATAAACAGCATTTTGTTAATTTTTTTTAATTTATATGGACACATATGCATTAAATATTTACAGCAATGCGAGTTCTAATGATGTTAGATCTCAGAAAAAACTCCGAAAAGCTATTGAAGTCTATTGGTCTATTTTGTATAATAATAAAAAATAAAATAAAAATAGCCCAGTAGTTTATTTTAGATTTGACAACCCCAAGAATAAGCTAAATTTAGCATTTTTGTAACTGGGAAAAGTTTGTAAGTTGCAGTATTGTATAATGTACTCATTATGGGTAATATTCAAGATAATTGTGAGCTTGTCAGTCTTAAGAAATGTATCTGATATCTTTAAAAATCTGTCGAGCAAGTGGAGCAAGTGGATAGTATTGTGAGGATGATGAAGGGCTCAGTTAGAGTATTTCACAGTATCGGCTGCACCAGCCGTTCCCTCAGAGGTTCAAGTTCCCCCACGGCTTGGCAGTTTTTGGTGTGTTTGCTCTAAACTGGAAGATAAAAAATGATCCAATGTGAGTTGTTCAGGCAGGCCTTTTCCAAACCCACAGGCAGCTTCTGCTTCTTCAACTCCCTTCGGTGCGATAAGTCTGCGGCTACTGTGGGGCTAAAACAGGACTCTGGATATGATTGGTGTGTCTGGGTATGAGATAGCTGCTTTCAATCTCATTTCTAACATGGTGTAGCTATGTGAGATTTCAGAGACATATGGCATGACGCCATGGGTTTAGTAGCCAACCATTTCTGGAGTTTTAAGCAAAGACCATTCCTTGCCAGCTAAATGTCCTTTCGCAACAAGGCAAAGTCGGCCAAGTGTTCTAAGGCAGTAATTAGAGCGAGAGAGAGAGCGAGAGCATGAAGGAGCTGTCATGCAGTTTATGTCTCATTAGTTGTTTGCATGCTGTGACTAAACACACTTATAGCAGCTGAATAGTCAATCACAGCAGATCATAAGGCACATGAATGACACTCAGCTGCTGTTTACATGCTTTTTATATATCAGGAAAGGACATAGACTAGTCCATTTGGATTACAATAAACACAGTCTGTGCTTCTTTGGTATTTTGTGCTCTGAAATTAAGCTTGAATATTCAGTAAATATGCTTAAAATATAAGGCATCCTGCATATTTGCTATAAATATATAAATAACTGATACTCCAGAATGTAGATTGTCGCTTTGTTGACTCACACAAGGAATTTAGATGTTCCACTCAACAATAATAATGTGGAATAATGTGTCTCATTGTTATGTTATTTTAGTGTTTAGTGTGTGTTTAGTGTGAATTTTAAACAATCCTCCTCAAAGTAATGACCATAGCTGTGTAAAAGAGGCACTTTCCAAGCCCACTCAGAATGTTTAGCATGGACTTGATTTTGGATGCTACTGAGGCCACAGTTACTCATGTTAGTTCTCACTGTCCAGTGTTCTGTATTGTTGAAAGTTTTATGATCAAACTCTTGATGTCACCCAAATGAGGATGGTTCCCCTTTTGAGTCTGGTTCCTCTCAATGTTTCTTCCTCATAACATCTAAGGGAGTTTTTCCTTTTCACAGTCACCATGGCTGCTCATCAGGGATAAATACACATCATTCACCTTAACTGTTAATTTCTGTAAAGCTGCTTTGATACAATGTCTGTTGTAAAAATCCCTATAGAAATAAATTTGACTTGACTTGACAGTTGACTATGATGTCAAGTGTCCTGGAAATTTAAATTTCTTAGTCACATGGACCATACACAGTCCACCATGCAGTTAAATGCTTCTTATGATCTCTGTGTTCCATATAATTGAATAAGAAATGTGTCAAATTGAAAAACGTAAAAATACAATTTACAAAAGAACAGTAGAATAAAAATATTAGCAATATCATTAAATAGAAACTAATTGACATTATTTTTCACATTTATCCCACTATATTTTTTTTCTCTTGCCAGTGTAACCTAATCAGTATTAACAGCAGCTGTACAGAAATTAACAGTTAAGGTGAATGGTGTGTATTTATCCCTGATGAGCAGCCATGGTGACTGTGGCAAGGAAAAACTCCATTAGATGTTATGAGGAAGAAACCTTGAGAGGAACTCGACTCAAAAGGGGAACCCATCCTCATTTAGGTGACATCAAGAGTTTGATCATAAATCTTTAAACAATACAGAACACTGGAGAGTGAGAACTAACATGAGCACCAGATTGTAAGATTGTATGTTCTTTCCACAGTCTTTTACAGTCATTTGATGTTATGGAACCAGGAGCTACTGAGCAACTCATAAAATAGCTCAACATTTGCGATCATCACAGATCCAACACCATCTTCTCCATGCCAGAGCCTTTAAACACTCAAAGTGATCCAATGTCCAAACTCCACATGAAGTGGAATCACCTTTTGTATGACATCTTTTAAACTAGGAGTGCCAAACCTGCTCCAGCATGACAATGCCCCTGTGCACAAAGCCAGCACCATGAAGATACACTTTACATGGGTTTGCATTGGAAGATCTTAAGCGGACATGAACAATCATCGAATTGAACCCATTAAACCCTATTAAAAATTTTAAGAGCTAGTGATGTAGTGATGGCATAATTATTTAAATCCCAGAACTTCTGAAAGAGCCATTGATGGGTTTTTGAACAATGCATTTAACCCACAAGTTCTTTTTACAAGTGTCTGCCAAGTGAATTTGAACAATGTGAAACAGAAAAAAAGAAAAAAATAGAGCATAAACAGGAATTAACAGTTGGTCTGTCTGCAGTTCTCTGTACTCATAAAACTGTGTAATTTGTAGGATATGTTTTTTTCTTTCCCTGTCCACCCTTGATTATGTAAAGCAACATAATGTTAGAGCAAAGTACACAAAGTAAGGTCTGTGCTCTGTAATTCTTGAGTACTAACACAGAGGACAGAGGTAACATTCTTCTTCTACTTCTTCTTCTTCCAGCTGCTTCCCTTAGGGGTCGCCACAGCGGATCATCTGTCTTCATTTCACTCTATGCTCTACATCTGCTTCCTTCAAACCAACTACCTGCATGTCTTCCCTCACCACATCCATAAACCTCCTCCTTGGCCTTTCTCTTTTTCTCCTTTCTGGTGGCTCCATCCTCAGCATTCTCCTACTGATATACCCCATGTTCCTCCTCTGCACATGTCCAAACCATCTTAATTGCAACTCCCTCGCCTTGTCTCCAAAACGTCCTACATGCTGTCCCTCTAATAAACTCGTTTCTTATCCTGTCCATCGTCGTCACTCCCAACCAAAACCTCAACATCTTCAGCTCTGCTACCTCAGCTCCACCTCCTGTCTTTTACTCAATGCCAATGTCTTTAAACCATACAACATCACAGGTCTCACCACAGTGTTATAAATTTTCCCTTTCACTCTTGCAGATACTCTTCTATCACAAATCACTCCTGCTATCACTCTTCTCCACCCACTCCACCTTGCCTGCACTCTCTTTTCTTCACTTCTCTTGGTAAGGTAACATTAGAAGCTGCATTGTTTTGTCTTTTCTATATAGTATATAGATATATAAAGACAAACAGGAAAATGCTATGAGTTTACAATTACATACAATTATAATTATATAGAGATAATACAGAATGTACAATGTGCAGCGTAACTGCATGATGATTACAGGCAGTAAATCAGTAGAGTTCAGAAAGAGGACAGTGGTAAAAGAAAACTGGCCCTGAACCTCCAAGCAGTATATGCTAGTAAAGAATATATCATGCATTATGGATGCACTAATGATATAAAATTCTCCAATATGCTTTGAAATGAATTGCATAGCAAGAGGTTGGAAATGTGTTCAAACTAGGTTATTTTTCAACAAATAAAATAAAATGTAGGACATGCTTATGTTTCAGAGTTTATTGAAATATCTCTCCCAATGGTTTGTACTCTTTGGCTGATTGCCTGCATTGTAGACATGTGCTGATGTACACTTGAAAGTCTGCCTTTTCCTAGTCAAACATTTCTCTCATTTTGAACTCCTGCTACCATTACCCACGAGGGAGCGTTACGTCTGCCGAGGCCACTGAATCAGCATTTCAAAGAGTCTCGCTTTGCACAAAGACCTTTTGAAACGAAATGGAAAAGGATAGAAAAAAGTTTCTTCACGCCCGCCTTATCGGCTCGACTCCTCGACTCAACCTTAGTCTCTCTGTCGTAAGAAAAAAAGCACAGGAGGAAAATGAAGCTGATTTAATGGAGTTCAGGAGACAGGGCCAAAACGTGCTTCAGTGGGAGGTGAAGGATCGGGAGGAAGGAAGGAAGAAAAGGAGAGATCCCAGAGGGAGTGGATCAGGTCTGGGATACAAGAAAAAGAACCCTAGGTCTAATTGGGTAGCTGCCGGAGCTCAGAACATACAATGGTACAATGCTTTGAGTGACTTTTCTGAAACTCTCTGCAGGCAAGTCAAGGTTACCGTCACTCTTTGGTGTTATCACCAGGCTTTTGGGTGACTGTAGTAAATTTGTCTTGAGCCATTTGTCAGTGTATCAAGGGTTACAGCGAGAATGTTTTAAACACAAAGTCAGGTGTTTTTTCAACTGTCTGATATACACCAACACTAAACAGTGCTGCATTGCCACAAGTGGTGCTATAAATCAAAATCAGACAACCTCAAGACAGGCGCTTGGCACATTTGGGATTTATCCTGTCAGGGAAGCATTCATTGACAGGAATATTGTTGTTTAAAAAATGAGATGCTTTACATCCTGTACGTGCCGTGTCGGTGTTAATGGTATATCCATCAGTAGGCCTCGATGATTGAATTGTTTCTCCTTAGACTTGTGCTATGTCTCCTCATCTGAGCAATAATGAAAAGCTTGTCCTTCAATTCGAGTCGAACCTCTCCCTCTGTCTCGACTGCTGCTTTACATTTCTAAAGAGCATCATCTTTAGCCAATCTGTTGCCAATATATCCAGCGTTAACTGTGCTGCCTATTGTGCACTATATAAAATTCAATAGAAAAAGTCCTCATCGTCCTCATTACTTTAAATCCCATGACTTTTTGCATAATATGAGCGATGCGGCGACGTTTCAGTGCGCTGTCTGAAATCCTGTACCATCCAATCACACGCATAATTTCTTTCTTGCTACTGTATCTCGCATTTCGTCGGCTCGAGTGTTTTCTCATTTAAGCCTGAAATTATGAAGTAATAAATACAGCTTCTTAACCTGATTGCATGTGTTGATCCTGTGGTATTTCAAAGCCTGGTTAGGGGGAAAAAAAGACTTCCCAGGGGTCTAGAGATGTCTGTTTTTATTTTATTGCATATCAAATTCACTGTCATTATTCAAGATTTAATATTTTCTAGCTGTCTGGGAATATGTAATATAAAAAAATGATACTCCTAGAAAGATCCTCACAAATCTAGTGGGTACATATACAGACTGGTGAGAAATTACAGGGAAATAATGCAGTGACTCTTTAAGGTTATACAGGATGTGAAATGGTTGGATGAGGATGTAATGTAAAAGCCATAGAATCACATTTATAGTCACCAGAATTCAAACTACTTGAACATCCACAGTACACAATACAGATGAAAGTTTGTGGACATCTATCTATGAGATCTTGGAATGTGCTTGGGTCTTAGTAAAGTCAGGATCTAATGTAGGGTAAGGAGCCCTGGGGTGCAGTCAGCGTTTCAATTCATCCCAAAGGTGTTCAGTGGGGGTGAGGTCCGAGCTTTATAGCAGGCCACTCAAGATCCTCCACTCTCAAACAATGTAAAGCATATCTTCATGAATCTGGCTTTGTGCACAGGGGCATTATCATGCTGAAACACATTTGGGTCTCCTAGTTTAATTGAAGGGAAAATTGAATACGTTCTTTGGCTTCTCCCATCAGGGGTCGCCACAGCGGATCATCCGCATGTTTGATTTGGCACATGTTTTTACGCTGGATGCCCTTCCTAACACAACCCTCCCCATTTATCCGGGCTTGGGACCGGCACTAAGAGTGGCTGGGGTCGGTTCCCTGACCGGGGATCGAACCCGGGCCTCAGGGGTAAGAGCGCTGCATCCTAACCACTAGACCACCAGGGGACCTGGAAAATTGAATACTAATGCATCCAAAAACATCCTATACAATTACATGCCTCCCACTTGGTTTCAGTTTGAGTGAGAAACACATTGAAAAGTCAAGTATCTCAATACTTTGTCCATATAGTATATTAATTAGTGATGGCACTTTTTGATCAAAACAGAAAAAAAATACTGCAGTTTTTGGTTAACACGTTCAATACTTTGCCACGTTAACGTTTCCCCGTTCAAACGAAGCCAATCCGAACTACTTCACAGAAAAAAAGGTATTTAATTAATCAAATAAAAAATTGCACTCTGAATTTTGTTCGTATTAGTTGGAATCCCTCCAGCAAGCCACTCGAAAATGTATGAAAGGAGCAGCATTATTAAAACATGAATAACAATAGGAATCATGCGATGTTATTAAGACCACAGCAGGCTTAAGAAAAATCCTTTCACAGTTTCTTTCGGAATACATTTAGCCAGAAGCCATTCCTCATTCATCCCTAAACCTTTCATTGGATTCCTTCATCACACATGCACTGATGTTCACCATTTGCCTATGTTTATTAGGAGATCAATAGAAACGCGTTCATTTCCAGCAGCGCCATTGTTAAGTATGTGTGCAAGCACTACGGAAAACAACCAACAAGCAATAACATCAAAGAAATAAAGACAGATATTATATATTTATGTATTGCTCTGACAAGATTATTACATTCTATACAGCGTTCTAAATATTTGGGTATAGCATATACAGTATTGTAAAAGAGACTCAACATGAAGTAGAGCATGCGTTTAATACTAGACTAAAGTTACTCATCGCTGAAAAAAGTCACTCATCGCTTTAGTCATGAATGGAACGAAAGACTTTTAGTCATGTGATATGCAAATTTTTAAAAGTAAAGAAGTTTGGGCAATGACATGTACTTAAGTAAACAGGAATCATTACCATCACTTGTTTTAGTGTCACACTGGTAACTGGACCTCACATCATATTAATATATGAACACAAAATTATTTCAAATTTTGTAATTCTTTAATAATAAATGTAATAAATATATAAATAAATGTATCCACCTGAACATCCACCATATAGAACACAAGCAGAGCAAAGATGATGATGATCAGGTGCTCAGGAATGTCTCTGTTCTCAGTCATGTTTACATCGCTAACCCCCTCACCCACATTAGCCTTACATTTACATTTACATTTGAGCCATTTAGCAGACGTCCTTTACCAGAGCGACATACAAAAGTGTTTTGAGTCTCTAGAACTTCTTCCTCTAGAACCTCTAGAACTTCCATACTTCTTGTTGCCTTCTGCCTTGTTTGTTGTTAGCTTCGTATGCTAGCCTGCGTCTGTGGCGTGTGATAGCCAGTAAATGATACACCAGTGGGAGGTTGAAAAAGCTGCGTAATGAAAAGATGGGCTGAAAACAGAGAAGCGATTAATCATGTCACTAAATAGATTAAAACTAAAGATGTAGGAAGTAGAAAGTTTAGATATTTGTGTAGAAAAATTTAATAAGTACATATAAAAACTGAAAAATAAATAGTGAAGTGACATGCTGATTTGAACTTCATTACTTCCCATTTCTAATATATACTTATACAAAATCTATTCTGACAGAAGGTCATGTATGACAGATGACTGACTTGACCTTCGTCCTTTGTGTTTTTCTTAATTCATGAACACAAGAATGCACATAAAACTAGATGCATTCCTACTGACACTTCAGTCCTTAATTATCTGTGAGCTCAGCAAGTCATGTTAATTGTTCAACACTTCTGATAATCCCTTGTTACCTTGTTAAAATTGTGGTGTTAGAGATAGCTTCTTATTGTTGTGTAACATCTGGCCTTGTCATGTTTTAATCTTATTACTAATTATGGCATTGTTGTTTCCTGTCACTCAGGTATTGAGGATACAGGATTGGCTATTTTGTTGCAGTCAATCAGAATGAAAACTCTAATCAGGAAGTGGCTAGCGGCTAATGCTAACACTATGGATTCTTTAGGGTTTTATGTCCAGTTTCAAAAATTTCACTTAAAAGGAGAAAATCCTGACAATTCCACACATTGAGGGAGTGTAAGTGGGCTAAAATAAGTAGAACAGTTCAGTAAATCTGTATTACCTAAATAGGGTCTAAAAAAGAGAAAACTATTAAATTAAAATGTTTCCATTTATTGATTTTTATATAATCAATTAAATTTGTGTCAATTTCATTGATTACTCTGTTATAATCAATATAATAAAAAAGTGTATTGCATTCATTTGATTTATTCTCCTATATTTTTTATAAAATATTATTGAATATATTATTTAACCAAGCAGACATTTTATTTAAAATTTGTATAAAATTGTATGATCGCATGTTAATAAACTGCATTAATATAAAAAATAAACCGACATTTACCAAACAATGACTTAAAAACTGAGGTACCAAACCGTGAACTTTGTCCAAAATTACACTCCGAATATATATATATATATATATATATATATATATATATATATATATATATATATATATATATATATATATATATATATTTATTATTATTATTATTATTATTATTATTATTTTTTTTTTTTTCCGGAGTGTAATTTTGTAGAAAAATCAGGGTTTGGTACCTCAGTTCCCTGCATTCCCCACAACAGCTCAATGTGAAATATTAAATATTCCACCTTATATCCCTGTGCTTTAATGTTTACATTATTGGTTTCTGTCTTTGTCAATTGCTCTAATGATTTCTTTGTTGGTGTTGTAACTATTTTTCTCATTTTTTGATTTCCCAGAAAAAAAAAAAACTTAACTTTGTCTTAACAGGACCCCAGCAGCTTGGGCCATAAAACATCTCATTAGATTGACGAATGGAGAAAGATAAAATGCAGATATGAAGTATAAAGTCTTTATATTATGCTGTAACCTAGACATGAGCCAGTATAAACATTTTTATATCCTAATAAATAAGAATGCTTTATCATGGTTTATGGTCATATTTAAAAAGTTATTGCATCACAAAAACAAAATGACTCTGTTGTAGCCCAAAACAAATGCACACATGCAATGCTCAAATTTGTCCATAGTTTATCATGTATTATGTAATAGGGGGGTTCATGAATTTTCTAGAACAGCAGCTATAAAAATGCTGCATATGGACGAATGTATTGTGATATTTAGGAAATCAAATCCTGTTCAAGCATAACAATTCCCTTGTGCACAATGCCAGCTCCTGAAGATATGCATTCAATGGGTTGGAGTGGAAGATCTTAAGTGGCTGCTAAAGAGCTCGACCTCAATCCTATCTAACATTTTTGGAAGGAACTGGAATGCTGACCCTCCGCCCTATTTCCTCAGCATTCCCTAAAGAGCACAAAAATCCACAACCAAAATTATTAACACAAATAGGGAATAGGATGTTCCAAAAGCACATACGAATCTTATAGTCATGTATCTACAAACATTTGCCAATATAGTGTATTATTGTTAATAACTCAAATCACAAGTTTAGATGTTATCTTTTGTATATTAATTCATTTATGTTTGAACTCAAAGACCTATGTGTAAAATACACAGTAAAAGCTCAGTATTGATATTTTATTTTTTGCCCTTGGCCTAAATCAGTGATGCTTCAAATGTCCGTAAATGTACTTAAATGTCTTTGTCCAAAATCAATAACAACGCAGGGGAGCATGGCGGATATTTCCGTGTCTGTGCCTTTCAAATGTCAATACATTCTTCAATCAGGGGCAGGACGGAGACGTCATTAGAATGGCTTAAGCTGCATGGCTACAGTAAACATCATGGCGTGCCTTTTTCATATGTGGGGATTTCAAATGTCAATATATTCTAGTGAAATCCATTTGACTGCATGTACAAACTGACTTTGCCTAATGGTGTGTGTGTGTGTGTGTGTGTGTGTGTGTGTGTGTGTGTGTGTGTGTGTGTGTATATTCCAGCCCATTAAAGCAGTTATTGTGCTCATTATTTGTATAAAGATCTGAAATTATTGCTCACTATAAATCTGCCAAGTAAGGAAAAAAACACAATAGGCCATAGGAACAAAATCAATTATGCATTTATTTTCACCACTAAAAGTCAAATGTTCCTTTAACATCACCATTCTACTTTTGCGTTAACAGTGTTTTAATTATTAAAAGACAACACTTTTAACAGATACATTTGACGATTTTGGATGAAACAAGGTAGTTCCTGTTATCACTTATGTTACAATGGCTACAAATAGATGATATTTCACCATTCTTATTGGAATATAAAAATAATTTTTTTGGAAAAAAATTGACACTTATTTTACGTAGTGACTGTTACAATTCCCTTTTAACGCCCTGAGTAAAGGGGTTGTAACGTAATGTTTTTGTGATGGTACTGAATCTGAAAGAAAAGGACAAAAACAAGACCTAGGAGTGGTTTTGCCTCCAATTGCTGTTAACTGCATATAATACAAATTTAGAATCGTAAACAGGACTATATACAAAATAAGATAAAAGGAAAAGGAGAAACATACAGGACGGATCAATGGAGGTAAACAGTACAGAGGTGAATAGCGGAGGTGGAAAAATAAAAGAAAATAATAAAAAAAATGTCCTACTTTCCTCAGCCAAGACGGAAGGGAGAGAAACATCCTGAGGAAGTGGAAAACGTCTTGACCGTTACAGTGGTAATAAGACATATGTACCATTCAAGGGTAACATCAATGTGTTCATAGCAGAAATCTTATTTCCTGACATGAGCAGGAAAAGCAAAGTGAAACTTTACACTACGAGAAACAGCATGGAGAACAATACACTCTTCCATCCATCATGGACATTTTACATGACATACTACATCTGCAGGGCCACAAACATTGCGCTTGACTACACACACACACACACAATGCACACACACTTTACCCTTTGGCTGTCGGGAAAAATGTACTGAAGACCTCTGGCCCTCATATTGTGTAACAGTTTCTTCCCCAAGTCATCAGACTCCTCAATAAGTGATTGAACTGATACACACACATATTTATCTCTGTGTGCTGGTGGACGCTGCATTGTCACAGTGTTATTGCATTGTTGTGTTGCTGCATTAAATGTTGTGTGCACATGTTATCAATGTGTTTATGTAGTTCTGTGAATAGGTTTGTGTTATTTTGTGTTGAATCGTGTTGCTTTATGTAGCAACTTGGTTGCAGGTTAATATTGTTTTATTTCACTGTGTACTGTATATGGTTGAGATGCCAATCCAACTACAATACACTGTATAATACACAAAGATACACACTCCACACAGACCGTGCTGATATTCAAAAAATGCAAAGCAAAAAAATATATACACTTTCGGACACCTGTGTTATCGTGTTAGAAAGTTTCAAGTGTAACCTGTTGTACTAGCGTAGCTACAAAACCTAGCAAACAAATCAGGTGTGAGGTCTTGAATTCACTGTCAATTTAATTCACTATTTAATTACAATCGATTGAACAACCACTAGAAATGATATTTTATCTATATGCTGCATTTTTACATCATAATTATTAAAAAAAAAAGAATCCTCTCAGGAATTCTGCTGAGTTGTGTTCAGGTTAGCTCGCTAGCAAATCTGGGGAAAAAAATGCTAGTTTTATCTCAGACACTGAGTCTGTTAGTACACATCCAGTAATGACAATATTGGCGAAGCAGCCTGTTATCATCATTACCTCATTACACATTTTTTTTCATGCCCATTACTGCATCAGTGTACTTCAGGTGGACTTGCTTCAGAGGCACCATGGGAAATCACAAGCAGAGTGGCTCTGGGCTCTGGGGATAGTTCTCGTCTCTCTTTCTGGTGTGCAGCAGTTGGACTAATTGGCCTTGTTTGTTTCTGGCCGTCTGTAGTGAGAGTGGTGATAAATACAGACCCCTTCCCATGAGCACATACACACATGCACACACATACAAACAAAAGCACACACACACATACAGTGCATATCAATGTTTCATTAAATAAGAGGAGTGGATGATATGAGATTTAAAAAAAGAACAAGAACAGGAGATATAATGGGAAATAAATATTTAGACAGGATGGGATGGATAATTGGGGTCTGTGTGTGTAAACGTGACAATTAAAGCTATATTTGGACTGAAATATACTCTTAATGCATATGTTTAAAAATGTGTTTACCCACAAAACTCTGACTTGCCTAGAAGCATTTTAGACATTATGATGTCTTGCATGTTGCTATGACATGTAGATATCAAACCAGCTGACTTGCTTGCCAGCTGACTTGTTTTGGCCTTAATGGTCCAAAAAAAGCAGCCTATACATAATAAGCTGGATGAAGTTCTTTCTGTCGGAGACCCCTCGCTGCAGATGAAAATGGTTCCACATGAATATAGATAGAAATTGAAATGTTATACAAAATGTTGAATGTCTTAGATGCTCGGAATAAATATAAAGCATTAATTGAGAGTTGTAATACTTTTAAAAATAAAACAGCCACATTCTTTGCTGAAAAAATATATTCAGATGATGTTAGTTGATGAACCAACATACTGAGAAACAAGGAATGAGAAATGAAGCGTAGAATTAGCAAGTCAGAGATGTTTATGGAAATCAGAGAGTTTAAAACAGTCAGACAAACATTTCTTCAGCATTCATTAATATTATTAATGGTGGTCATCCAAAGTCAATTGGAAGGTGTTTTACCAAAGAGGTTTTTAAATTCATTTCATTTTATGAGGTGGTATCGAAAGGTTTCGAGACTAACTGGCTCTATTCTGAGAATGTGCGTCTGCGATTTCATCATGGACAGCAAGTTAGAAAAAAATTCTGTGTGAAACTGGGCAAATCCACCACAGAGTGGATTGACATGACATATGTTTGACACACGGCGTGCTGCAGTAAATAGTTCGAGGTGTTTTGAGAGGCACGTGCGCTTCAAACACGGAGGAACATCACTGGAAGATGAGAGATCGGGAAGACCTTCAATGAGCTCAACCCGCAAAAATGTTGAAACTATTCGGAGAACAATCCAAATTTGGCTCCTGCGGCCATTTTGACACCATTGCAGATATCCAGCATGAATCGCAGAAGGTACCTGACAATTTTAGAAAAGAGGACTTCCAGGACACATTCCAGAAGTGGCAGGAATGCTGGGAGCACTGTATTGCTGTTCAAGGGGACTATTTTGAAGGTGTAAACCTAGATAAATAAAGTACTTTCTTGTAAATAGCGCTTGTCTCCAAACTTTTTGATGTAGACGTGATGCTTAGATGGTTTGGCTGAAGCCAATTTGATAAATATTCATATAGATAGAAAAGTAACCCATAATGGAGTATATTGAAAATATAAGCTTCATAAACAAAGCTAAGCATTATAAAGACAAAACAACCCTGATCTATAATGGATCTCGGTTACAGAAGCAGCTTGACCATTATTGTAATTTGAATTGAACAAATCCTCTGTAGAACATTAGCACTTGTAACTGGCATGTTTACATGAAAAAGTCTGTGCACTGAGACATCATTACCTTTGATTAATTTCTGTTTATCAGCACGGGCCAAGTCGTTAGAGGCATGGAAGATTTACACGGAGGCCAAGATTAAAGGCTATGTGTGGAATCTCATGAAGCAGAATCTAATCTCCATATCCCCTCTGCCTCTCTCTCTCTCTCTCTCTCTCTCTCTCTCGCTCACACACACACACACACACACACACACACACACACACACACACACACACTTATATGCACACACTCATGCACAAAGCACAGTACTTTTGATGTTGATTATCTGTAGTCTCAGCACACCACCTAGGAGGAGACACACTCTCGCCTCAGCATGGGAGACAGTGCATGCAAGCACAAGCACGACACACGTGCACACACACACACACACACACACACACACACCAATCCTGACACACAAGCTCAGACATGCTGTAATCAATACACCTCAGAAGGCTTGAGAGACAAATGAAAGTGGATCCCACCCTCCCACACACACACACACACACACACACACACAAACTCAGACAATCTCAGCATGGCCCCCCCATAGATGCTTTTAAGTGAAAGAATCTCTTTTCAATGTAACAGCACTTGAAAAGGCCAAGGCTGCCTTGCTGTTGAGCAAACCTAAGTCAGCCGTGCCCTTTGCCATCCCGGACTTTAGCTCGAGACCTCAGGAGACGCTTGCTCTCTCAATCAGACAGACGGTGCTCAGACACACATACACACACATGCTCAACTCAGGCAGAGCCAAGGAAAGAGACAAAGGAACAGTGGAGATCCAAGGTCATAGCTAAACTTTCAGACACTTTGCATGGTGACCCCTTAATTCTGTTTATTCCTTTGATAAACATTACTGACTTTTTTAGATTTCAAAGCATAAAATAGCAATTGATTATATGTATATTACCTAATTGATTTGCATTATAAGCAAATAACATGAAAATAATATTGATAACTAATACAAAACACACACTGAGTTTGAAGATTCTGGTAATGGCTAAAGAGAGTCTTAAAAACAACCCCAAAACAGTGTTAAAGAATGTATAAAATACAAAAAAATGTGTAGAAATTTTTGTCGTTTTGCTAAATTTTTTCTGAATGTAGTCTTTCTAGCAAAAAACGAATCCTCTTTTTAAATGACCTCAACTTAAGAGTTATCTGAGCCTGATCTCAGGTGAAAAACTTTCAATCTTGGGCGCCGTCCCAATCTCTTTGCCCGCCGGGCACCAGGGAGTGATGCCTGTGTGTATGACTGGCACCCTCCTGGTGGCGGAGATGGCAGCAGATGGCGTACGCCTCCCCTGGCACACTTGCGCATGATGAGGAGGCCTGTTCACACTGATGTGAGAGGACAAGCTAATCACACCTGCTGGCATCTTGCCCAGCCTCTACATCCATCCAGCATGAGGCTCCGGGGACATTGAGGAAAGCAAATGCCAACCGGCACAGATCGAGCTCACCAGCCAGGCTTGGGAAGAGGAGTGTACATCTAACGCTAATACTAACAAACAGAGCTAATGCTAGTAAATCAGTCCCTTCTGATTTGCAATCAGTAGGGCTGAGGAAGACTACAGCAGACAAAGATGCATACAAATACAGCTGCACATTGGGAATAGCTGCCTGGGGTACTGTACATCACAGAGGTAGTATTCATCACCAATGATTAATCAATGACATATTGCCATATTACTTAGAACCCAAGTTCTTGTCCAGAATTAACATGAACATTCGATTCGGTTTGCAAGAAGTACACCTACACTATATGGCTCCATTAAAATATGGCTTGGAGAAGAAGATCTTCAGTGGCCTGCTATAGAGCTCTAACCTCAACCCTAGTGTCCATTTCTGGCATGAAATGGAAAGCTGACTGCATCCCAGGCGTCCTCTCCATACATCAGTACTTGATTCGCTAATGCCATTGTGAATGAATGAGCACAAATCTCCACAACTACACTCCATTCACAACCACCACCATGCTTCACTGCAACACGGTCTCAACATCAGTACAAATTTCCTAGAAGATACTAAAAATTAAAAGTTACTTATAAAGGGTTACATGAGTTGCAGCCATGAACTATTTTACTTTATAATAAGTTCATATTCTTAGCTTAAAAAAGGAAATAATAATTATTATTGTCATTAACTAATGTATTTATTATTACCACTAATTCACATTATTATTTTTTATGATTTTTCATTAACAATTAATTGTTGTTAATGATAATCAAGCAAAGACTTCATTAATGATTAACATATTCAAATAGATGACACAAATTAAAACAACTAAGCATCAATTTGTGAGTTTAAACTCTAATAAGAATAACCTGTTAAAATGTCAAAAGTAATGAAATACCTTTATTTTAATTAATTAATTTTAAGCCTTGTGTCTCAAAACAGTGTCCTCCATCGTTCAGCTCTCAGTATACAGTATACAATGAAAAGCAATCAGTGTCACAAAAGAGTTTACAATATAAATGCAATAATTAACTGCACGCTGATATATTCATCAAAATTTGCCAAATTCATAACCATATGCTTTTGCTTTTGCTAGTTTACATAAGGTCAGCATATGGAGTGCGAAAAAAGATGGACAGAATCTTCCCAGCAAGTTTTAAAGAAAAACAAATAAATAAACCCCAAACTTTTTTGGCATGTTGTAATGGAGGTGACTGATAAAGCAGGTAAAAGCTGTGTACTTCATATGATGCAAGCACATAGACCATAATGGAACTGGCTCTAACTAACTCCAGGCTGTTCTCAACCTGCTCCCTGCTCTCACCACAAATCACAGTATAATCCGCAAACATCATAGTCCATGGAGACTCCTGTCTGACCTCGTCCATCAAGCTGTCCATCAAATCAATTTAATTTAATTCAATTCATTTTTATTTGTATAGCGCTTTTAACAATGAACATTGTCTCAAAGCAGCATTACACAGATGATGTGGTGATAAAAATAAATAAGATGAGAAGTACCGGACTCAAGATGGAACCCATCCTCATCTGGGTGGCACAGAATGTACATTTATCACAGATAAACGATGTTGCGGGGGACCCTTGCTGCTGCATTCTGAACTAACTGAAGCTCATTTATGCACTTACTCAAACACCCAGACAGTAAAGCATTACAGTAGTCTAATCTAGATGATAACAAAAGCATGAACTAGTTTTTCTGCATCCTGTAAGGACATCATGTTTTTAATTTTAGCAATATTTCTAATGTGAAAGAAGGCGATCCTGGCAATATTATTCACATGAGCCTCTAAAGAAAAGACTAGGGTCAATAATCACACCGAGGTCTTTGACTGCTGTAAAAAACATCATCCAGAGATGCTATGTAATGAAAAAGTTTACTTCTAGATGTATGTGGTCCTAGTAAAAGTACTTGTCCTTTACACACTCCTCAAAATTTTTGAGCTGATCTCTCTCATCTTCCTTTGCTGAAATATACAGCAAAGTATCATCAGCATAGCAATGGAAGCAAATACCATATTTATGTATAATTTCACTCAGAGGCAGCATATACAGTATATAGAGAAAAGCATTGGGCCTAAGGCAGATCCCTGCGGAACACCAAACTTTACCTCAGAGAGTGTGAAAAAACTCACCATTTACATCTAACCCTAGCCACTCTTAGTGCCGGTCCCAAGCCTGGATAAATTGGGGAGGGTTGCGTTAGGAAGGGCATCCAGCGTAAAAACGTGCCAAATCAAACATGCGGAGGATCCGCTGTGGCGACCCCTAACGGGAAAAGCCGAAAATAAGTTTACATCAACAAACTGATAGCAATCAGTCAAATAAGACCTACGCAAGGAGAGAGTTGTTCCCTGTATTCCAACAACCTTCTCTAGTCTTGCATCACCACTGCAAACAGAAAAGGGCTCAAATCCGGTCACTGATGCAATCCCACCTTCACCTTGAACCAGTCTTTCGTTCCTACTGCACACTTCACTTCTGTCACACTGTCCTCATACATGTCCTGTACCACTCTCACATACTTTTCTGCCACACCTGACTTCCTCATACAATACCACAACTTTATCTCGGCACCCTGTCGAATGCTTTCTCTAAATCCACAAACACACAGTGCAACTCCTTCTGACCTTCTCTATACTTCGCTATCAACAAACTTAAAGCAAATATTTCATCTGTAGAGCACTTCCTTGGCATGAAACCATACTGTTGTTCACAGATGGTCACCTCTTCTCTCAGCCTGGCTTCCACTACTCTTTCCCATGACTTCATGGTGTGACTGATCAACTTTATTCCTCTGTAGTTACTGCAGGTCTGCACATCTCCCACATCGCCCCAGTCTGAATTTTGTTAAACTATCTGGTTTAAAACTCCACTGCCATCTCTCCTAAACATCTCCATGCTGTCATCTGGTCGAACCGACTTTCCACTCTTCATCCTCTTAATCGCTGCTCTCACTTCCTCCTTACTAATCTTATCCACTTCCTGCTTCACCATCTCCACACCATCCAACCTTCTTTCTCTCATTTTCCTCATTCATCAGCTGCTCAAAATACTCCCTCCATCATCTCAACACACTCTTCTCACTAGTCAACACATTTCCATCTCCATCCTTTATTGCACATCCTTCCCAGCTCGGTCTCTCTGCCTGGCCAATCAGTACAAATCCTTTTCTCCTTCCTTAGTGTCCAACTTCTCATGCAGCTCCTCATATGCCTTTTCCTTTGCTTTTGCCACATCCCTCTTCACCTGCTGCCACATCTCCTTTTACTCCTGCTTATTTTTTCATCACTCTGTCGATCTCAATCCTGTTTTCTCAACCTCTTTCTCCTTATGCTTTCCTGCACTTCCTCATTCCACCACCACATCTGTTTGTTTTCCTTTTTATTTCCAGATGCCACACCAAGTACCTTTTTAGCTGTCTCCCATATCACTTCTGCATCAGTTGCCCAATCATCCAGCAAGACAATTTTATCAGGTTAAGGAGTTTAAAGACTTTACTATCGATGAAACCATTGTGCAGCCTATTTTTACAAAAATATCTGCATATTTAAGACATTTTCTCATCATACAGTAAGACACTTAGAGAAAAGTTCACATAAGCTTCACATGTTAATAATCCCAGGATTCAAATTTACACACTTTCACTTCATGTTTTCACACATTTATGTCATGTCACATTTTCTCATTAGGGACTTGACACTTGCATGCATGTGATATTTATATACTTTTTTTTAATACATGATTAATAAAAAAAAAATTTACATCTAAATTTACTTCACCAGTATACATACTACTCACATAATCATACATGGAAAAAGCCATCACCACTTTTCCATAAACAAAATAGCTTTGTTTTTCTCAGACAAATTATTTACACTGTAGTGACCCCTAATTATTGCCATATGAACCCAGCAGTATGGAACCCGTACCATTTTACAAGTTGTGAATCAATCTTTACCTTCATAAAGCATGTGCTTCGAATCTCTCCGTGCTTTTGAACTCTCCTTGTGTTTAATTGAGCAAAAGTGACATTAATCTGTCATCCTGAAAGACAGTGGTAATGTCTTTCTACAGCTCATTACACACCAAACTACAGAGCCATTGTCAAAAGCACTGAAAGCTTACAGTGCATCAGGAATGTATTCACATCACCTCAGTTTTTCCACATTTTGTTATGTTACAGCTTTATTCCAAAATGGATGAAATTCTTTATTTCCTCAAAATCCTACAAAGAATAACCCTTTATGACAATGTAAATGATGTTTGTTAGAAATCTTTATAAAAAAAAAAAAAAAAAAAAAATTAATGTAAATAAGTATTCACAGTCTTTGCTTAATTTTGGTCCTTTTGGCACCAATTACAGCCTCAGGTCTTTTTGACTATGATGCTACAAGCTTTGCACACCTACTTTTGGGCAGTTTCTCCAATTCTTTTTTGCAGAACTTCTAAAGTTCCATCAGGTTGGATGGGAAGCATCGCTGCACAGCCTTTTTTAGATCTCTCCAGAGATGTTCAATGGGCCACTCAAGGACATTCACAGAGTCGTCCCATAGCCACTTCTTTGTTATCTTGGATGTGTGATTAGGGTTGTCCTGTTTTAAAATAAACTGTCACCCCAGTCTGAGGTTGTCTTTGTAGATGGCTGCATTCATCTTGCAGCTGAAAAACATCCCCACAGCATGAAGCTTCCACCACCATGCTTCACTATAGGGATGGTATTGGCCAGTTGATGAGTGGTACCTGGTTTCCTCCAGACATGACACTTGTCATTCAAGCCAAATAGTTCAATCTTTCCTTCAAGTGCATTTTGGCAAACATCAGGTGGGCTGTCATGTGCCTTTTACTAAGGAGTGTCTTCAGTCTGGCCACTCTACCATGCAGGCCTTGGTGTAGTGCTGCAGAGATGGTTGTTCATTCTGAAGGTTCTAGTCTCTTTACAGAGAAACGATGAAGCTCTTTCAGAATGACCATCAGGTTTTTGGTCACCTCACTGATTAAGGCCCTTTTCCCACAATCTCTCATTTTGGCCGTGCGGCCCGCTCTAGGAACAGTCCTAGGGGTTCTAAACGAATGATCATCATAGTGGTGGTCAGTGGGAAACAATAGCAATCTATTTGTACAGTTTTATAGTGAGCAGTATATCTGGTGAGTTTTATGAATAGGCCTTATTTGCTAATCTTTTTGAGATTGGACAAATAGCAGCCAACATTGTCTTGTTTTCTTGGTTAAAGCTTTCTGAGATACTTTTTACCTAGCTGTCTGATGTCTAAACAATCCCTGTTAGGAAGGCTCATATATACATATAAATTTTCGAAATATATCTGTAAAGCTGTTTTGAGACTATATCCATTGTTAAAAGCACTATACAAATAAAAAATGAATTGAGTTTCAGTGTTCAGTAATCAGTGATTGGTAAAAAGTCAAATATTGTGTTTGGTTGATGGAAACAATTGCAATCATTTATTGGTCTTTGGAAACAGTACTGTGTAGTGAGTAGTCATAAGAAGCAATTTTGTTCAGTGATTTGGTCATTGGGAAACAATAGTAATTGGTCATTTGGAACAACAGTGATTAGTAATGAGACATAGAGAGCAATGTTGATCAGTGATATGTAATCAGGAGCAAGAGGGATTGATAATTGGCATAGGAAACAGAAGCGGTACAATAGTGATCAGTGATTGGTTATAGGGAACAATAGTGATCAGTGACTGGTTATATGGAACATTAGTGATCAGTGATTTGTTATAGGGAAGATTAGTGATCAGTGATTGGTTATAGGGAACATTAGTGATCAGTGATTGGTTATATGGAACATTAGTGATCAGTGATTGGTTATATGGAGCATTAGTGATCAGTGATTTGTTATATGGAACAATAGTGATTAGTGATTGTTTATAGGGAACAGAAGTGATCAGTGATTGGTTATAGGGAACAGTAGTGATCAGTGATTGGTTATAGGGACCAATAGTGGTCATTGACAAGACAGTTTGGTGATGTCATTGTTGTCCCCCCTAGTGTCTAAACTAAATAAGAAATAAGTTGAGTTCTGTGAGAGGCTATTTGCTTAAATCGTCTGGAAGCGTGTTTACTCAGGGGGAGGAAGTTATCAGCAGGAGCAGTTTTTACCATTTCATTTGCAGTGAGCAGAAATCCAATGTCCTTTTATTGAATGTGCAATAAATATTGCTAGCATTAGCACACAGGCAGTCTCCAAACAGATAAAGGAGTTGACATTTTGACATGGGATCCCAGGGCTGCATCCTGAAACGGACATGCATTTGATCAAATGCCAGTGAGGAGGCACTCGGAATAGTAATGTACAGATCAGACTTCCCCTCTGCCCCAAATGCTGACAAAGGTCATGGCCCAGAGTGCATTGGGTGCAGGGCAGACACCTCTTGTCAAACACTTTAACATGTAGAACACAGGAGACAGGACAATAGGCATTTCTCAAGAAATCCATTGTCTAGCGTTAGTAATATTTTTGTGTAACATATTACTCTTAAAATGAATGGTTTTCAGAATTTTACTTTTATGTCTGATAGCGAAAAACTCTTTTATGGCTCAATAAGTTTTCCAGCTGATTTATTAAAGCACCCTTTATCAAACTCGTTATGTGTATACACTATTTGGACAAAAAATATTGGGACACCTGATGGGAAACAATTGTATTAAATGTCTTTAAATGTGGTAGCATTACATTTTCCATTCACTCAAACTAGGAAACAGCAAGTCCACCTCTGTGCACTAAACCAGCTCCAAGAAGATGTGTTTTACACATGTTAGAGTGGAAGATCTTAAATAAACCTGCTGTAGACTTGTGTTCAACCCTACTGAACACCTTTTGAGATTAATTAGAATGCTGACTGCACCCCAGGCCTCCTCACCCTACATCAGAATCTGACTTTACTCAAACTCTATAATCTAGTGGAACATTTTCACAAAAGAGTGGAGGTTATGGGGAACAGCAAATGGGGACTAAATGTGGAATGGGATGTTGAAAAACACATATGAAGGCAGATGATCTAATTTTCAGGTGTCCACAATTGTTTGTCCATACAGTGTATGTAAACTCATATGATCACTTTACTTGCAACTCACTTTCATTCTGCAGAAAATATTTTGCCAGGCAGCTTTTTAAACATGTCAAATGTCACAAATGCAAGTTAAATATTGTAGGAGTCCATGCTTCCAAAATTCTGATCGAAGTCTTTTTTGATGGAAATGACTTCAATTGGCAGCTGCTGCAAGCTTTTCACTGGGATTATGTAATATGACATAATTGTGGAAAAAAAGTTAGAAAGTCTCAAACTTGTCCAAAAATAAATAAATCTATCAGAAAATGGTAATAATTAAAAGTAGACAAGATGCTGAAATGTGCATATACTATATATATTGAGTTTTTGAAATGTTGTAAGAGATGTTATAGATGGAATTTGTTTTTAAAAGACTAAAATTGTAAACATTTCTACCTGTTATGTCTCATTTCAACAGTTACGTGTAAGACAGTTTTCTCATTGACATATAGCTTGATATTGTTATATATAAAGATTATACTATTACTCCAGTTATCTAGCTACATATATAATATGCACATTATTGGAAAATATAAAAAACACTATTCATGCAGGTTTTTTGTAAGTCCCTCTAATTTCAGAGATCCGAGATTAAGCCACTGTGGCTGATCATTTAGTAGAATAATAAGAAATGAAAAGCTTTTGCAGAAATATAAGTCCCAAGTCCCTCACCATGGCTAATATGACATAGCTGATTTACTGTCCCGCTCACCACTGACAGGCTAGCAAAAGAAGTACAGAAACTTCCAAGCACCTAGAGGTTAGTTCATAGTTTTGAGTCTTGTTCATAGTCTGGAGTCTTAATATTAGTTCATAGTCTGGTGTCCAATTCTTAGTTTTATGTATTGTCCATAGTCTGGAGATTTGTCCATGGAGATTTGACTGGAAGGGTTTTTTTGCATCTTGCCCATAGTCTGCAGTCTTACATTTGACTTAGGAATGATCATGAGTCTTGTTCATAGTCTTGAGTCTTGTTCATAATCTTATCAATAGTCTGACATTTTGTTCATTGTCATGAGTCTTGGTCATTATTTTCTCTATAGTCTGGAGTTATGTTCATAGTTTATAGTCTGGAGTCTGGATCATGGTCTTGAGTATTAATCATTGATTTTAGTCTGGAGTCTAATTCAAAGATTTTGTCTATTGTCCATAGTCTGGAGTGTTATGAGTCTTGTTCATAGTCTGGAGTCATGATCTAAGTTAATAGTCTGGAGTTTTGTTCATTGTCTGGAGTCTTGTTAATTTTCTTAAGTCTTGCTCATAGTTTGGAGTCTTGATCATAAGTCTTGTTCATAGTCCTGAGTCTTGGCCTTGTCTTATCCATAGTCTGGAATCTTGTTCATAGACTTGCATCTTGGTCATAATCTTGTCCTTTAGTTTTAACCATTGTATATAGTCTGGATTCTTGATCATGGTTTTGGTCATTGTTTTTAGTCTTGTTTATAGTCTGGAGTCTTGTTTGAAGTCTGGAGTCTTAATCTTAGCTCACAGTCTGGAGTTTCATTCATAATGATCAGTATTGTTAAAAGTCTGAAGTTTTGTTAATAGTCTGGAGCTTTTTACTTGAGTTTTGTATATAATCTGCAGTTTTGATCATAGTTTGGAGTGATGATCATAATTTTGTCTACAGTCTGAAATCTTGTTCGTAGTTTTGTCCACAGTCTTGAGCTTTTGGTTATAGTCTGTATGTTTAGCTGTTTTGAAATTACTAACTCGTCTTTGTCATTTGTTTTTTTCCACTTTTTGCACAATAAAATTGTACACTCGCATCCTCCCCTTCCGCCACTGTAACAAATAACCAAACTACATAACACTAACCTTCTGCATAATTTACTGTTTGAACTGTCAAAAAAAAAAAGTAAAAAAAGGCACTCTCATCATAGATCATGTTACATATGCCTTTTATTGAAAAGAATTATAATAATACAAGGCACCGCTAAACAAGCCAGGATTGTTTTCAATTCACACACTGAAAAACTGGAAAGACTGCAGACTCAAAGAGACCAGCTGCTGTTCAGCGGATCAATAGCTGTACAGGATTAGGTCAGCTTTCACTCTAATGATGCATGTTTACGTAATTTTTGCCAGCTTATGAAAAATGGGCAGGGAAAAAAAAAATGTTGCTCTTAATTGATGGAGGATGCTGCAACGCTCCAGCAACTCCTGCTGTTGCCGGGGTTTCAAGCGACTCTGGCAGATGATCTGAACGGGGCGTCCTGTTATGACAGAAAAATAATAAATCACGGACCGACGGCACAGCAAGCGCTCCACTTCCAATCTGTCTCACACAGGAGACACGTACTGTTTCCCTGACACATTAAAGGAGATGTAATTCTGTTTTTTTCCCTCTTTTTTCCCTATAATAAATTCTTACTGCTGGCTTTTTTTTTATGAAATGAAAGGAACGTGGCTCTGAAGCTCACAATGTGTTGCACCATTCAGCCCAAACAAACACGTATTTAGAATGGCCTTGGTGCAGATTCGCTTGGCTGATTCGCCTATTCACTGGCCTCCATCTCCTTTTGTGTGCCCTCATATTTGGGCTCGGCTTTGACATCCCAGACTGCTCTGTTTACTAGGCGAGATCACCGCTTCCTTATTAATTGGTCTTATTTCCTTAGAGCTGGTGATGGATAAAATGCAAAAGAAGCAGGTCAGAAAAGAAACACAAATACACAGATGTACAAAAGACTAATAGGATGGGTGGGAGGGAACGGTAGGGAGTGTTGTCAGTGGGGTGGAAAAGAGTGAAAGAGTGCAGTAAAGGTACCAAGAAAAAGATTGGACTGTGGAATGTCACAGGGACAAATGCATCTGCTGCTTTTTCTCCTCCTCCTCCTCCTCCTCCTCCTCCTCCTCCTCCTCCTTCTCTGATCCAGCCAGCAGGCATAAAACCTATTAGAGCACCTAAGCCTGGCATCTCCTCATCTCGTTACTGAGGACTGATGCAATCGGAGTGCAATCCTAGGTGGCTTTTCCACTCTATAACTCTCACTCTCTCTATTGCTTTTCTCTCTCTGTCTCTCTCTTGCTTGCTCTCTCTCTCTCTCTCTCTCTCTCTCTTTTTCTCTATCTTTTTTCACCTTTATCTAAAGTTCACCTTCCTCTAGAACTCCTAGTCTTTGGCTGGGTGCCTAAAAATTCAAGCTAAAATTCTGAGCTTGAACAAGACAGAGCAATTTTGCTAGATTTCATTGGATTTCAGGAAAATCCAATGAACGCTTGAGTGCTAAACCATTTCAATGCAACATTAACAATTATGTCATGCATGCAACTATGAATGTACAACACATTTTAAATAAAATATGAATTAATTTAAATTTATGTTTTGGCAACATTTTTGTGCCGCTCAGGAAAATATTACTACTGAAACCCTGTCTGGGTTTCCTTACCAACAGATAGCGATGGATGGATGGATGGATGGATGGATGGATAATTGGATGGATGGACAAACAGACAGATAGACAGAAATGGGAAATTTGCATGTATTCAGTGTTGAATAACACCTCACTATGACAATGTACTATGTGTCACTCACCTCAGAGATGATCTTACTCTGACCTGTCCCTTGTTGTTATTTTTATTGTCCATTAGTTCTCTGTTGCTGTGTCGTTTGTTGAGTTTAATTCTGTCCAATGCATTAAAACACAAGATTTGTGATCATTCAGCCACAACAGTGTTAGTAAAGTCAGGTACTGATGTAGGTGAGGTGAGGAGGCCTAGGGTGCAGTCAGCATTCACCTTAATCCCAAAGGTGTTTATTATGAATTAGATTAGAGCTCTATAGCAGACCACACAATATCTTCAACTCTAAACCATACAAACCATATATTTATGGCTGGATTTGTGGACAGGAGCTTTGTCATACTGAAACAGGTTTGGGTCTCTTAGTTCAAGTAAAGGGAAATGTAATGTTACAAATTTGGAGGCACACCAGTGAATAGTATGTCTCTGGAGCTGGTAACAGTTTGGAGAAGAACCACATATGGTTGGGCAAATCAGATGTCCCAATTCTATTCATATAAGTACAAGTTTTGAGGATAAACTAATGAGAGATTGGGAAAAAGTGTCTTTTACTGTGGGTGTGGTATATTTACAGTGATATATACCATAATTTCCGGACTATAAAGGGCACCCATATATAAGCCTCACCCACTGAATTTACACTAATGAACTCTACACAGGCTTTAACGAAAGACACGTTACACACACTGTAACAGGTGAAATATGTTGCGCGTCCTTTAGTTGCATAGCGGTATTTTGGGAATAGCCTGCCACTGCATTTCCTGGTATTACTGCGTGTGTGTAAGACCGAGGAATATGTCCTTATTATTTTCTGATGCTCATTTCTAAGTTTCTTTGACTAAACCGTAACGCTGTTGCCAAGAAAAATTAAAAAGCACGAGTTTTGGAAACCTGTCTGTGCTTATATGATTTTTTTGTTGCAACTGGAGTTACAACTCGAGCTATTCCTTAAACCAGACTCAACGCGCTATAACAGCTTGTATCTAAATAGTAGCCTACCAAGAAAGTCATTGTTCAATGTCTTCCTCCTTCCTTTCACAACTATTTCCCTCGGGAGTTTATCTTTTGGCATCGTCGTGCATTTAAAAAAAACGTTTTTTCTCCCGATGCCGTGCAGCTCAGAACACAGGTGAGGTGCGTTTTTTTATTTCCGTTTGGAAATTTCATTGGTCTAATGTTATGTCCCTCAGTTTTTTGGCTTGAAGTTTGTGAAACCGGGAAAAACCCAGGAAAAATTCATAGATTATAGTCCAAAAAATACGGTAAATGAGAAGAAGGCAAGCTTTATACAAAACACCCAATTGGATGTATATGAATAGCATACTGCAATTATATATTTACTGCATTATTAGGCCTAGTTGTAATTATAACATTTATCACTGCAACTCGAATAAATGAATAATATATCCCATTACTATTTACTGTCATTATTTCAAGGTATTAAAAAATTATAAAATAGCACTTGATCCATTACATACTATTGTCTTCCAAGTCATTCCACGGTAGTGACACAATGGCGCCAGAATAAATGCCATTTAATTTGGCATTAAATGGCATTTAATCTGGTGCCATATTACATGCCATTTTTCATTTGGACTTAAATGAGTCCAAGTCCAGAATTACACATGAGTCAGTCCTTTTTTTGTGTTCAAACTCTGCAGTTTCTGAATAGCAGTTAAGTCCATAAATGCTTAATATTGCTTTAATGCTGATTATATCCTTTTTCTTATGTCCTTATGATTTATTTCATAGGTGTTGGGAGAATTTTATTGTATGGTTTAATGGACTGTTTCCTGTGCATATGACCATGAGCTCTTGAATCTCAATTTCTCAAATTAGAATATGGCACACATTGCATTAAACCTGGCAGTACAGTGTGCTAGCTCATGAAAAGAATTATTCACTATAACACAGTTATTGGGATTAAGGCACTTATCTCCAGCTTGTCTGGGGTTATTTGAGTGTGAAAGTGCATTGCCACATTACTATTAAACATTTTTTTTAAATAAATTTCCCTGAAAAACCTCATGACTCACAACTCTCTCTACATACACACACGTGAGAACCAGATGAAGGACTGGTCATAAATTTGACCATAACAGGCATACCTTTACACCACTGCTCAACTCTTAGGACCTAACAATGGATTTACGGATTTTAATACATCACATAGGACACACTTGGAAACTATTAGCTTAACTTAAGCCACATTTAGTAGTAGTTACAGTTAATGGTGTTGAACATCTGGAAAACAAGCTGGTTTCACTTTCTTGAAGTTAAAAAGACAAAGAAAATAGATCATAATTATAATAAAATGCAGCTTGTCAAGCTTGTTACCAAGAAACCACAATTTGCAAAGCGTTCCTTCACAGAAAAGACAGAAATCCTAAAGTTTTACCTCTGACTGGACACTGGAGACTCTTAAAAGACTCTTACACAATCTGCTCATTTAAACTTAAGGATATCAATAGTTACAAATCTTATTTCGTGAAGAATCCACCATAGAATTCCTTGGAAAAGCATTTGGTCTAGAAATGTAATTAATATAACATTAATGTAATGTTGGAACATGCCTTACAGAGCTTTCTGTCCAATCAGAATCAATAAGTCAACAACACTGTGGTAGTGGATGTTTAGAATCTGCTACTAAAATATGGACTTGTACACAATTGTACAAAACAGAGCCTGTATGTTAAAGTATTGGAACACCTGACTTTTTTAGCCGTTTTTTTTTTCCTTAAACTGTTACCACAAAGATGAAGTCACACAATTTTATAGGATGACGTTAGATGTGGTAGCATTTAATTGTACCTAGGAGACCCAAAATTGTACCTGGGAGACCCAAAATTGTAACTAGGAAACCCAAAATTGCACCTAGGAGACCCAGACTTATACCTGGGAGACCCAAAATTGGAATTAGGAAACCCAAAATTGCACCTAGGAAACCCAAAATTGTACCTAGGAGACCCAGACTTATACCTGGGAGACCCAAAATTGGAATTAGGAAACCCAAAATTGAACCTAGGAAACCCAAAATTGTACCTAGGAGACCCAAAATTGTAACTAGGAGACCCAAACTTGTTCCAGAATGACAATGCTCCTGTGCACAAAGCCAGCTCTATGAAAATATGTCTTACATTGTTGGACTTGAAGATTTGAATGGCCTGCTATAGAGCTCTGCTTTCAACCATACTGAACAGATGGATTGGAACACTGACTGCACCCCAGGCCTCCTCATCTCATGTATATCAGTTGGGGACTAAATGTGGAATAGGATGTTCAAAAAGCACAGAAAAATCTAGTATTCATGTGCCCACAAACTTTTCTTTACATTGTGTATGTTCCAGAGACAGTTTGAGGCATGTGTATCAATTCAGTATGTATTACTTACCCAAAATTGGTCAGGATAGAAGTAAATAATACTGACAATATTTAGTACTCAGAGATTTAATGTGTTTCAGGAGAAATCCGGACAATTTTTTTTCTGCTTCTCATGGCTAGTTTTAAAAGTAGAAATAAAATGTCACTCAAACAATAAAGTACACATTAGCACCGGTATAAAAATTAGTTTTTTTCATACCAAGGAACTTTTGCACCGTTTCTGCTGTTGCGTAATTACTAATGTGACGATGATTCAAGTGCAATTGCCATTGCAAGAATTCATGGAAATTGAGGACCATCAAAGTATATTAAAGTAAGCACTGAAAACTTCTAGGTACTTCCATGTTTCGACAACCGGCAGAGATGGAGACAAATACGCTTTGTAAGGACGACAATAAACGCGGAGCAAAAAAGGAGAAAAAACAGGATAATAAAGTGTTATATTCGCCTCAGAAACGCTGTGCACTTACAGAGGGGCCATCTCTCAAAAAACGGCTGATGAAAAAGTGGCCCGACTGACTGCTTTATGAGCACAATATTTCATGGCAGCAATTACAGTCATGGCTGCCTCTGTTTTTCTTTTTTTTTTTTCGAGAACCCGTATCAGCATCTCTAGCCTGCTTGTGTATGCGTGTCCATTGCACTTATGTGTTTTTTTTAGAACGCATGTTCACATTTGCTTGCTTTCCTTTCGTTCTTATGATTTCTTGCCCAGTCAGCACTCCATGTTCAACTTTGTTCTGTTGTCCGATGCTTTTCACTTATTGTCCACTCTTCTCTCTTCAGGCTTGAAAGCTTTCATCACTGAAGTGTAGCTTTCTGAAAATTAAAGAACCAGAAATAAAAAAAGCAAAATGCTTCAAGAACAAAATTCAACATACAACCCATGTATGAAAACAGTTATAGCATAGGACTGTTCTATTCTTGATTTTTGTTTTTCGAGCAGAAACTCATATTGTAGTTGCAGCTGCCATCTTCAAATTCTAATTTACATTTGAATTCTTCTAATATGTTCAGCAATTTCTTTTCTTTTCTTTTCTTTTCTTTTCTTTTCTTTTCTTTTCTTTTCTTTTCTTTTCTTGTCTTTTCTTGTCTTGTCTTAACAAGAACTAAATAATTTCAAATATATTAGGAATCCGTAGGTTTATAATCTATGCAAATAAACACACAATGCTGTCCTGATCCCTGTGATTACAAAAGGGTGTGTGCAACAAGGTATCAAGTCACATGATACAGTTTAGATATATGAGATGTATTAGGACACCTGATTTTTCCAGTCATATGTGATTCTTCTCCAAATTGTTAGCACAAATTTAGAGACACATTTGTATTGTATGTCTGTCAATGTACCATACAATTTTCTCTTCACTTAAACTAGAAGACCCAAACCTATTCCAGTGTAAGATTCAGAAAGCTATGGTTATTATGGCTTGGTTTGGAAGATCTTTTAATCATTTGTTCTGGAAATCTGACCTCAAACCTATTGAACACCTTTGCAATGAAGTGGAATGCTGACTGCACCACAGGCCTCCTTCCTTCATCCTACATCATGATTACCAGAGGTGTAAAGAGGACATGAAAATCATTTTTGAATAAAAGTATAGATACCTTACTGCAAAACTTCTCCAATACAAGTTAAAAGTCAACGATTCCAGTATGACTTGAGTAAAAGTCAAAGAGAATCTGATTTATACAGTACTTTACTTTTTTATTTCTATTGAACGCAGGCTCAAAGATGCACTAGTCCAAGACATGTTAGTAAAAAGCCAAAAACAGTTGAATTGCAAGAATTTATTTTCTAAAATACAAATCAAATTGTACACTTCAACACTGCATTAACCAAACTCGACACAACATCCTCTTCAACATGCCAGAATGAAATAAAAATCAAATCAAACAAGTCAGTCAATAAAATAAATAAATAAAACTAAGTAGTAAAGCAAACTTTCAAGAAGGTATCTTCAATGAACAAAATAAAATGACTATCATGTCACAAAGTACAAGAAACTAGAATTTAATAGACAAATAAAAATAAATAAAGTAAAAATAAATGATTTTAGATCAATTAAATGCAATTATTCAAAGAATACTAAGATTTGATGCACCTCAGTCTCAGAGAGGGATAATATTTTTATTCAACTTTTAAAATTAATCAGAAAATTACTTAGGTACAATAACAAAGTTGAAGTTGAAGTTTATTTCTATAGTGATTTTCACAATGAAATTGTCGCAATGCGGCTTTACAGAATGTAGGAATTATAGAACAAAAAAATGTATATAAGTGAATTATATGCATTTATTCCTGATGAACAAACCAGAGGTGACTGTGGCAAGGAAAAACTCCCTTAGATGATATGAGGAAGAAACCTTGAGAGGAACCAGACTCAAAAGGGGAACTCATCCTCATTTCTGTGATTTCAAGAGTGTGATTATAGTCTTTAAACAATACAGAACACTGGAGAGTGAGAACTAACATGAGACCTGGAATGAAAGATTATGAGTAATGTCCTTTCTACAGTCTTTTACAGTCATTTAAGGTTATGGAAACAGGAGCTACTAAGCAACTCATAAAATCGCTCAACATTTGCGATCATCACAGATCCAACACAAACTTCTCCATTCCAGAGCCTTTAAATGTTCAAAGAAGTCCAAACTATAAAGTGGGATTCATATGACGCTGGTACGTCTCTAGACGGTTCAGGATGATTGCAATCTCGGCATCAAGTCTTTGAGGGTCCGTAATCTTTATGAGGTGGTACACAACTGGAGCTGGCACAACTTTGGGAAGTACATTTACTCAAATAATTTACACCCCTGCTGACTACGAACACACTTGTGGCTGAATGAACACAAATCTTCAAACCACACTATTGAAACTATTGAAAATCTTCCCAAAAGTGTGGAAGTTATTATATGGGGACTAAATGTCGAATGGGATATTTAGAAAAAGCACATCCAAATCTTCTGGTCAGGTGTCTACACACTTAAGTCTACATTGTTAGATTGAATAAAATCCATTCTTTTTTTTAATTCTTATTCTCATGAAAGAAAAAATGGCAGCAGAAAATGGTGCTGTTTGTTGGCCTTTCTTGAGCAACGTGTTCAGTAGAGCTTTTAGCTCCTCTAGCACTTCTCCATTAGATTGGCTCTTATCAGTGAGACATTGGGTGTGTTCGCAGCCCCCTGATCCTTTCACTCCAGTGAAAGCTGTCAGGATGCCAATGCCTGTCTTGATCACTACAATCAAAGGGGACCTCGTTACTCTTTCAGCCTCGGGGTGATGGTGAGGGATAAGAGAACTGTCAAGCAGCAGAAGGTAGGAAAGGACACAAAAAGGTATGCTTATGGATATAAACGTAGCGCTGCATGGATCATGCTTCAAAATGCACCATTGTGGGAATAGTGAAGGGAACTGTAGGAAGTGAAAAAAATTAACAAAAAATTAATAACTAAATGAATTTTATATATTAAATAGTCATTCTATAAAAATATCACTAATAAATGAAACAAGGAGTATCCTGGGACCCAATGGGGCACAATTGTAGTCTGGCTAAAATGAATAATAGTGTGTTATTCCATAAATAACATCATATAAGATGAGAAAAAAAAAACCCTCTCCCATCAATTCGTCTATGTATAATCAGCTTTGTGTTCAGTGCCCTTCTCTGTACATTTCTGTAGTTGCTTGACAGTTCTTTTCTTTCCTCCTCTGAAGCACCTCAAGGCATAAAACAAGGAGAAGGAGGCTCTCTTTGATAAGAGATGATCAAGACCGGTGTTGTCATTCTGACAGCTTTCAGGATTGTGAGAGCTTCGGGACAAAATGCCGGTACAGGGACGAGAAAAAAACATTTTAGTTCAGAAGTAGTGAAGTTTTGACGATTTCCGAAGCACATTTACATATTGGCTGTTTAAAATCTAATTGTATAACGAATACTATAATTGTTATAAAGCATACAACAGTGAATGTAAAGCTCTACATAACTATGTAAACATTGCTATTTAAAAAATGCAAATGTAGAGGATGTCCTGAATCAAGAGTTTTTATATTTTTGAATAATAAGCTGCGTAAATCTACATTTATGGCATTTGGCAGACACTCTTATCCAGAGCGACTTACATTTATCTCATTTATACAACTGAGCAGCTTTGGGGGTTACGGGCCTTGCTCAGGGGCCCAGGAGGAACAGCTTGGTGTAGCTGGGATTTGCACTCATGACCTTTGCATTTAAAGTCCAATGCCTTAACCACTAAGCTACCACCTCCCTATAAATCTATAATTACCAAATGAATCAAATTAGAGGTGCTTCATTTAATTACAAACGTTGGATAAAAAAAATGTATTCATTCTGAATATACTGTGAATATCACTCATTTTAATAACATTATGGATATATTTAAAAATGTTCAGGCTGAAGGTTTTGTTATTTTGGTACAATCTGGTTCTTGGTTAAGAAAAAATACATGGACATTATTTATTTATTTTTATTTATTAATTTTTTTTATTATAACCATTATATTTTTTAATTATGAAACACAATTTTATTTAATATATAGGATATTATGCATGCAGGCTCATAATTCTGAGATCTTTGTGCTGGGTTTAATGTTTAACATGTTCTATCAGGATGCAATAGGAAAACGCTAAGGCTGCTCCTTAATTTTCTATTAATTATTTTAATAGAAAACTGTTGGCAATCTGTTTTGCTAAGAATGACAGCATTAATCATGACATTTGGCCATATCGCTGTAATTTTGTGTCATCTGTTCATTTGAGTGATGTTACATGTGCCACATAGTATCATAGTATTGAGTTTCCATTGGATCATCGATACCAGTATAAGTATCGATGCAGCCCTAATAATTAGTATTAGTTTTAACGCATCAGACAATTGCATGTTTTGTCTCTTCTGGATTGTGTATCGTGATGTTTTTCCTTTGATAGAGATATGCGATGTGCTGGGATATGAAGAGCGAGAGAAAGACCCTGACATTCTCATGACTGATCTGCAAAACCGACTAGCAGACATTATTTACATCGGCAACTCCTCTAATAAATGTGACACGTTGAATACTCATGCATTAAGCTTTAAACGCAACAACCGTTTTTCATACGACTCGCCACTAGAATTCCAATTATAGGTAAAGACATCTCATAGAAATGAGGCGAGTAATAAACGAGGTGGTACTTTTATAGCGGCTACAAAAACAGGGAAAAATGTCAACTTTGGATGACCCTGGGTGACTAAAACAGAAACAAGCCCATAAAATGTGGTTTTGTGGAAACCTGTAAAAAAAAAGGGTGAATATGGAGGCCTGGAGATGATGATGGGAGAAAGAGTGACTTCACTGCTCTAATTACATGCATACACATAAAGAGCTTTCTGAGTAGCACCTGTGTGTTTTTATAGAGCATGTATTCCACACACACACACACACACACACACACATGCACACATTCTGAACACAATCTTTATTTGGATTAGCACTTCATAATTCCTATCTGATAATGAGAGCATACTAATACTAACAGGCAAACAATACGAGGTTTATATGCATATCTAGCTTAGCATAGCTTTTCATTTTGACTCAATTGTTAGAGCAACAAATAAATACATAAATACACAAATAAATTAATGAATCAATACAGTACAAAAATATGACGTATCACAAGGCTACGCAGGCTAAGGCATGGCCTGAGAGTCTTATAGAATACAGATTAACATGGCAGAGGTAGAGCTGCAACTTTCTAGAGACAGAGGTTTTATTTAATCATTTTTCTTTTTTTTGCACTGCAAAGGCCTGCTTGTGAAAGGGCCTTTGAAAGCAGAAAGCACTTAAGTAAATTGATGATTTGCTGTCTGTCTGAAAATTAAATCTTTACCATATTGATCTGCATGGCATCATATTCTTTCCATTACATCGTATTGTATTGAATCGCAGTTGAATAAAAAAGAAATCGGATCGCACCACATCATAATAGGGACGAATCGGATTGCACCACATCGATAGATCCTTCATATGTATCTTTAACGTATCTGTCAGGGAACCACCGGCCATGCCCCTCATCGGCACTCAGCACAGCACCTCACCTTCATACTAATCACCTTCACCTGTCTCTAATCTACACCCTCTATTTATAAAGCCCCCCTTTCGCACTCACTCACCATCCGATCTACGGTTCATTCTGGCGATCATCACTGGACTACCTGTGTTTCGGAATATACCTGTTTTTCGGTACATGATGCTTCTAGCTTCTGTTTGTTTCCCAAGGCTATTAAACGTCCCATTCGTATTCTTGTTTCCGACTCTTGATCAAAACGTGAAAGTATCGTATTGTTGGCAATGCATTGAGATTTTTTATTTATTTTTATTTGTTTATTATCACCACAGTAATAAATAGGGCTATAACAATAAAAGATAGACTATTTAAAATACTAATAATTCTTCTAAATTCATTGAATGAAGTATTTCATTCAATTAAGTCAGCATTTTGACATATAAAATGATTTAACATGTATATCCACTAAACCAGAGTCTAAAAGGATTTGCTGACTCAGCAGACAGACATTCGCTATTTTACCCACTGAACAAATCTTGGAATAGACCAAAGGATTTCTCAAACCCAATTCCTGAACCACTGAATGATAAAGGAGAGGCCAAAAAATTCACTTATATAACCACTGATCTGCTGGATGAAAGACAAAAATGACTGAAAAGATTCACTGACTCAAAACACTCATCCACCAAAAGAAATCACTCTTGGGACCTGCTTTTTTTATGCACTCATCTGTTGAACAAAGGATTATCCAGTCTTGGTCATGACTGAAAAGATGTCACTGGCTCAAAAAACTGATCTGCTGAAGCGATGACAAGCACATCTGAGTCTATGGCAAAAAGATTTACTGGTTGAGTTCCACTGGGAAAATGAGTTTGTGTCTGTAACAATAGAAAACTCATTACTTAACGTGCATGAGAATGAAACATTAAATGACATGAATTGTTTTAGAGGTGGCTCAACAATTAAGGCTCTGGGTTACTGACCAGAGGTTCAAGCCCCAGTGCAGCCAAGCTGTTACTGTTGGCCCTTGAGCAAGGCCGTAAACTCTCTCTGCTCTGGGGTGCTGTATCATGGCTGACTCTGTGCTCTGACCCTGGCTTCCTAACAAGCTGGGATAATGGGAGGAAAGAATTTCACTGCATGTTAATGTGACAGTCCGAATCAGAATCAGATCAAAATCAGAATCAGGTTTATTGGCCAAGTCTAGACATACAAGGAATTTGGTTCCAGCTGTTAGTGACTCTCAAAGTTATATATAAAGGCATATATAACATATATAGCTTGGACTATACAAGACAAGACAGGCAATTCAGAGAATGTTACAAATACAGTTTAAATACAGTTCTCAAAAATCAGTAGTTTTTTTTTTTTTTTTGCACTTAAGTTACTTCACAAGCAAGTTAGTTTAGTTAAATCGGAATGTACATGGAGTATTTTTAGGCTCAAATTTAAGCAGTGGATTTGTATTATAAGTATATGAACCATGCACTTCAACATCCACTGCATGATTCACTGCAGACAGTGATTTTTCAGTCGGATAGTAGTTCCTATTTTTTAAAACATCTGATAAAGGACACACTGATTGCAAGCTTAAACCTAAATACAAATACTGATATTAGGAGTACTAAACAAAAAGGGCTACATATAGTGCTCCACATTCAAAAGAGAATTTAATTCAGCTTAAAGCACCCAGCACCTGGTCACTCATCACTGTATATGTATTGGGACAAAGTTACTCCCCAAAATGTTGCCACAAAGCCGTAGTTTTTGCCATCAGCTATACTAATGCTGATCTCAGGAAATAAGCTCTAATTTACATTTTTATGGTTGATTTGTTATTTGAACATTCTCGTCAACTGAGCATCTGCATATACTGTAAGTGAAGAAGCTTTAATTGTCACTTCAACAATATAAATATGGTCCCCGCTTTACAATGGTCCGACTTACGATTTTTCGATCTTACGATGATGATAGCGATACGACAAAATAGTAAAAATATGAAAAATTTGGCACAACAGGCACAGGTGGCAGCATACGATGTACGATACGTTGGATGCACAGCTGGGATGAGCGTATCTCTCGCCCTGTGAGATGCCCCACTCTCGCTTGCGGTTGTTGGAGTAAAGTTGGCTCAGTGGGAATTTCTTTCTGTTTCAAACGGTTTCAAACGTATCCCCGGTTTCAAACGTATCCCCATCAAGGTGGTAGTTCAATGGTTAAGGCTTTGGACTTTGGATCGGAAGGTCACAGGTTCAAATCCCACCACCAAGCTGCCACTGTTGTGCCCTTAAGCAAGGCCCTTAAACCCTCCCTTGCTCAGTTGTAAGTCGCTCTGGATAAAGGTGTCTGCCAAATGCCATAGATGTAAAATGTTAAAAATGGTGCTACATAAAACAACATATAGAGCTACATACAGTACACAAAACTGAGAAGTAAAGTAAATTCTCTTAACCACTTAAAAATAGTGCAGACTACAGATAAGACAAAATCAGTCGGGCCAGAATATTTACTGTATAATGTTTTATACAGTACAATGTGCAAAAAGAAAACTACAAAATATAAACAAGTGTTTACTTGTAAACATAAACACAATGTTGTGAAAGACAGCAAAGCAGCAATAGAAAGGTGGGCAAAAACAGCATGTAAAACAGTTATAGTATAGTTATGCTATATAATATGTAGTGATGGTGATATTATGTGGTAATATACACTACATAGGCAAACGTTTGTAGACAAGTTTGTAGACTGCATATTTTATGGATGTCATGGTATTATTTATTAGGACATCTGACCTTTGCAGCCATTTGTGGTTCTTCCCCAAACTGTTACCATAAAGTGCCTAACCTGAGCTCTATGATAATATGGTCTACATGAGTTGGAATAGAAGATCTTGAGTGCCCTCTCAAACACCTTCAGATGAATTGGAATGCTGAGTGCACCCCAGAACTCCTCACACTACATCATGTGGCTGAATGACCACAAATCTCCACAAGCACACCCTAAGATCTAGAGGAACATCTTCTCAGAAGAGTGGAAGTTATTATAACAGCAAATGGGGAATGGGATGTTCAAAAAGCACATACCAATCTTATGATCATGTGTCCACAAACTTATATCCATACAGTGTAGCTACTGAAAAACAACACATTGATTTCCTTTCTAAGGTTCTTTTTAAAAGAAAACATTCACAAGCCATGGCGACTGTGGCAAGGAAAAACTCCCTTATATGTAATGAGGAAGAAACCTTTAGAGGAACCAGACCCAAAAGGGGAACCCATGCTCATTTGGGTGACATCAAGAGTTTGATCATAACTCTTTGAACAATACAGGACACTGGAGAGTGAGAACTAGCATTAGTACTGGAGTATAAAATTATAAGTAATGTTCTTTCTACAGTCTTATACAGTGTTTATGGTTAAAAGACTTGGAGCTACTGAGCTCAACATTTGTGATCATCACGCATCCAACACCAGCTTCTCCATGCCAGAGCCTTTAAACACTCAAGGAGGTCCAATGTCAAAACTCCACACATGTAGTGGGATCCAATTGGCACTGGTACGTCTCTAGATGGTTCGGCATCTACTTATTCAAAGGTCCATAATCTTCATGAGGTGGGACATGGCTTGTGACTCATAGAAAGTCATTTAAAACATGGTCTAGTGATGTTTTTTTAGAATTGCTGCCACTGTATAGGAAGACGGATTCAAATTCAGTGAGCTTCAATAAGTTAAAGAAGTATTCAGCAAGCTGCTAAATATAAACAGGCACCGACGTGTGAAGTTTCAGCATTGGGCTTGTAATAACGTTTCACGGGGAAATAAATTCGCTCCCATTTCATCACAAATTGCTTTTTATCTTCATAATCCTCTCATGGTCTAATTACAGAACTGATCAAGATGCACATTATTTTTACTCTCAGCATGTGGTGTGAGATATATTCACGCATAAGCAGCATGCAATCTGTTTTTTGTCTTTATTTTTATTCATTTCTTTTAGATAAAGGCAGTAATATGATCACTGGACTCATGTAGCAGACAGTTACGGCTACCCACTGTCTTTTCTCGCACCACATTTATCTTTTCATGTCTCACCTTGTCTCCCAGCCTGCTGTTTTCTGCCACTCTGCACCACTGGGAGTTGGGTGATAGTTGTCATTTTGCTCAAAACAGATATTGAATGGATCACAGCATATGGCTTTAAATGCTAGGCTGCTTAAATATGCATGTGTTTATCGGGATACATTGTTTTTTTACCTGAACACAACGGTTTATAACTAGTTCAACAACAAATTACAAGTTTATTCCAAGAATCCCAGTTTAATTCAATTTGAACCCTATTCATTTTACCAGTACTACCCAGTTTTACTTTTCTTAGGATACTAAGAACCTGGTTACAAACTGTTCTTTAGCATTCACAATAGCATGCTACTGCACATGACGGCATTGTTCGAATGTATACAATCACTGCCGCCTTGGATCGCAAGGCCCTACGTTAAATAATGAAGACAACCGAGAAAATTATCGGGGGGTCTCACTTCTGTCCATCATGGACATTTACACCACAAATGGCATTCACAATACCACAGGCAAATCCCCTCACACACACTTTTCATCTTGCCGTCTGCAAAAGCATTTTGGGCCCTCAGAGTGTAACACTTCCATTACACAAGCCCTACAACTTCGCAGTAAAAAAGAACTGGACTCGGTCTCTGTCTCTGTCTCTGTCTCTCTCTCTCTTTCACACACACATATACACACACATGAACACATTCATTGACATTTTTCGTACTTATAACTAATAGATAAAACACCAAAGTTCACATGTACAATATTTATTAGTATACAGACACTTTATTTACACTTATTTACTGTACTTCTCAGTGCTGCACCATTTATGGTTTATTTCTGTTGCATTTGTTTGCACAAAATGCTGTTTGCAGACGTGCACTTTAAATCATTCTCTAGTAAGTATTTTGTTTTGCGTCATCTTGTGATGCTGCATGAAATGAATAAACAGAAAGTACCTCAGAAACTTGCCTCGTTTACATTATGGTAAGTATAAAGAGTCATCCCAGAAGCCCTGTGAAACTGGAAACTTCTTCTAAAAATGCAAAATATAAATTGTGAACATTTAATTTTACCCATTTATGTGGAGATTCTTTTTTTTTTTATCAAATCAAGTTTTTAGAATTGGCTTGAATAGTGCTTTTAACAATGAACATATACATAGATTAATAAATTGATTAATAGATTATTTAAAAAATAGACAAAGAATTATAAATATATTACTATTTTATAATTATATTATTATATACAGTGGAACCTCGGGTTACGAATGCCCCGGCATACGTATAATTCAGGTTACGAATCGCAGTTCATCAAAATTTTTGCCCCTGGTTACGAACAAATTTCGGGATATGAACGTCGCTCACCAAAAAATCGCAAGTTGGTTCTTTTTGTATCGCCACCAACGCTCTTCCATGCAGCTCGTCGCATCAGTTAGCGTCCTGTGTACCTAGCGAGAGCATTGTCTCAGCGTTTGTGTTAACACTGTGTCTTTATTTCGTTAATATTCAATTCATATTCTATAATATAATATATAATAATATATAAATAATATAATATAATATAATAAGATTCTCCTTCCAAACAATAACTCTCCCTCCTCCCCCTTCTTCGAACGTCGTCTCCATCATGCCAGCAGCGAGTCTTCTCAAAGGTAAAGTACCCAGTAAAGATAATGTTTTCCTCTTTTATATGTTTTTATATGGTATGATTTCAATATAACGTTAACAGTAAATAATATTAGTGAATATTGGCTTTATTTTTATTTTAAAGTAATATTTTTCATTCTTTTGGGGAAATTCGTATCGGGATACAAACTTTTCAGGTCACGAATAAAGTTCTGAATTAAATTTGTAACCCGAGGTTCCACTGTACTATTATTATTATTATTATTATTATTATTATTATTATTATTATTATTATTATTATTATTATCATCATCATCATTACATGTATAAGGGCTCTGGATAAGAGCGTCTGCTAAATGCCGCAAATGTAAAAATGTAAAAAATGTAATAAGTGTAGGTTACAAAACAAAGGTTACAAAAAGTGTATCACTGCTGAATGTAATGGTTTTTTATTATTTTAAATAATATGTTAAATAGCAATATGAAAAGCAAAAAAAAGCAATATGAACAAGGTTTTTTCCAACGTTATGTTTTCTGAATGAAGAATAGACCACTGCAGTTGGTTTCCTAATGAGTTCAGCCAAACAATTATGCCCATCCTCTTGTTTGTAATCAGACACTTACTGTATATACCAAAAGGCAAATCATAAAATGAATGCCAACTTCCTGTTTCTACAGAATACTAAAACAGAGAAATGAGGGTCTCAGTAGCAACATGACCACCACACATGTTTCTGCATGTTTTATCATTCGAATAGAAATGAATTGCTAATTAATTTCCATTGGCACACCTAAAAAAGAAGTCATCTCTAAAAGCTTTAAAGAACACAAAGGTACAAAATGAAGGAAGTGATGCACATGAATCAGTGTGAAGTCTCTGCCAAAGCCTCTTCAAATCCACATCCATTAGGCGCCCTGAAAGAGCTGTATGAGGGTTTTGTCTGGGGAAGCGGGAAGCCCACAGTGCGAAAGCTTGCAGGCTGAGGCACACGGCCACTCCATATGCACACACATTTGAATGAAAGCTTCGATTTGAGCCACTTACAAATCAAATACGAAGAGCCTACTCTTCAGCAAGGCCAGCAAAGCACTGTGAATCCAAATTGCTTTAAGAGGAAGGGAGCATCTGGTCCATTGAAATCAACTTAATGCACATTTGCCAAAAGGGACCGTCTGGCAAAATAGTCTTTTTTTTTTTTTTTGGGCGAGGGCTCCCTTGCTACCTCCCGGTTCCTACTCCTCTCTTTTAGGGTTTTATAGCAAAAGATACAGAACATGACTTTTTTATGTCGAGCTAAGCATCGAAAGAAGAAGAGGGGAGCATAAGGAAAAAACAATCAGTTATTTACTAAGCAAAATCTCCGGATCAGGAAAAGATGGGTTGTCTTGTTTCGTGTTAGCAGTGATGCGAAAACAATATCCAATGTCATTTTTGTAATATAATCATTTTGAAATATCATTAATAAACATAGATACGGGTCCCTGGTGGTCTAGTGGTTAGGATGCGGCGCTCTAACCGCTGCAACCCGGGTTCGATCCCCGGTCAGGGAACCAACCCCAGCCACTCTTAGTGCCGGTCCCAAGCCCGGATAAATGGGGAGGGTTGGGTTAAGAAGAGCATCCAGCGTAAAAACATGTGCCAAATCAAACATGCGGATGATCCGCTGTGGCGACCCCTAATGGGAGAAGCCGAAAGAAAGTTATTAATAAACATTGATACAATCCTTTACTTTGAAGAAGCTTGATTTGACTAGTATACAACCCATGTACTTTTCATGGATCTGGCTATACATTCCTATACATTTTAAAGCCTCAAACCATGTGGTTAGTAATTGGCTTAAGAAGTCAGGTTTTGTGAAACTTTTGTCCACATAGTGTATGTAGGGTCTGAGCTTCCATATACTCCATATCCAAGTTAACTAATAGCTAAGTAGAATGAGCTACAGCTCAGTTTTCACCAACTCACCTGGCCTCAAAAACATCCACTGAAACTAAGTTGAATTTTAGTTTGAAGGTATGTAAAGTATAAAAGTTTTATCATAGCTTCTAAGCCCACTATTAAGTTGCCAATAACACTTACATTTATTGCATATGGCAGATGCTTTTATTAGGAGTGACTTACAATTATCTTATTTATACACTAAGCAGTTGAAGTCTATGCTCAGAGCCTCAGAGGTGGCAGCTTGCTGGTGCTGGGATTCGAACAGACCCTCTTCAGCTTGAAGAGCCAACATCTTAAACACTGATCTAACTCTGAATTATTAGAGAATTTGGACTGGTCACTTCATCTAAATTGGGAACCAAATTAAAAGAACAACAAATTGAAAGTTAATAATTATGTTGTTACAAATATTCTAGGTCAGTCTTAAAGCTACAACTAGCTGTTACTTGTCTTGTAACTTTCCCAAAATGCCTCCCGATGAATTTCAATGTCACTACTAGCTATGTAGCTATTGTAACTAATGTAGCTATCATAAAATAATATATAAATATAATATAAAACAGACTTTAAAAGGGTGGAAGATAACAAATATGTTTACTGAGCTGAACTGAACTTCCTTATATAACATATCAGCAGTATTTATGACTTCCACATTTAACATGTTCTGACACGAGAGTCTTCATCAAAATCAAAACATCAATTGACAGCCATTTTTTCACTTTGTGTTTAATTGAGCTTCTAAAAGAAAGAATTTTAAGGATGTGGCTTTTGTGATGAGTTACACCCAGAGTAAATTGAATGCCTTTTTTAATCCCATTAAGTTACATTTTACACTACGACCTCCTCATACAGTATATAATATACTATTACGTCTTTATATAATCTTGACCAGAGCATTATGAATTAAACCGAAAACAATTTAATTAGCAGTTGTTTTTGTAATCATAATCATAAATCCCATACATCTCGTACAGCCCCACCTGACACCCCAGTTATACTTCATTTCTTTTATAGCATATAATACAAGGGTGGGATATATTTTAGGTCGATCAAGTGTACTACTAAGAAATCACAAGTGCTAATTATTGGACACAGTGACAAGGAGAAATCACGTCTTTCAACTTTGCGTACTCAAGAACTGCGCCAGAAATCGATCGATGTTGTTCTAGACAGCACAAACACTTTTTTTTTCCCACAAACACAATAAATATGATTCTTTATAGAAGTATAATAATCACAAGTAAAAAGAAGGAGAAGAAGAAAGAGGAGAAAAAGAAGAAAAATAAGGAGGGGAAAAAAAGGAGAACAAAAAGAAGTAGGAGAAGAATTAAAAAAAAGAAAGAAATACAATATATAATTACAATAATGCCCTTTAGTGCTTGGCCCATAATTATCCACCTAATCAAGAGAGAGACTAAGGTTTGTCCTGTTTTTAAGAAGTCCAGCTCTGTAGGTTATTCATGTAGACTCCTCCACCACAGTGCAAAGTGATTCTCAAGAAGAAAATGAAGCATAATAAGTTAATAAGGTGTAAAATACAAAGAAAGATAAAAAAAAAAAAAAAAGAATTAACAGTCTCGCAAGTAAGGATAAATTGTGTGAATTGGCAATACATTTCTTTCACACACTTTTCCAGGCAACATCCAAATGTACACTATAAACTAAACATACACACATTTACAATGTATACACACATACACACACTTACAGACACACACACCTCAGCAGTGAGCTGTACTGACCTCTGAGGCAGGGCAGAGCACAGCAAGATGCCAGTTTCTCTTGGCTGTTTCTTGGTGGAGTGTGTCCAGCCAGCCTTTCCAACACAAACTGTGTGTGTTTGGCTTGGCAAGCGGTGACAGGAGCACTGCGCTCTCCCAGGGGCTGATGGAGAACATAACCATTCAAAGGTGTCAGGAGACAAACTGCACCAGCCCACCTTGTAAGTATGTCATGTAGGGCAGCCGGTGATTAATCAGAACCCAGCTTCTTCAGAGAAACACATGGATTTCGAAAAAGTATTTCTGCAAATTGATGCAGAAATGACTTTTCATCAATGTATGAATCGATCTAAAAACAGATTTTCCCTGAGTTATCCTGTTCATTTGGATATTCCACAAGTTACATGTTCGACAGGAAATTATATCATCCAAATTCTATCTTTTTTATACATTTTCATTGATTTTCATTGATCACCTGATTTTGACAGGTGAGGTCATTTCAAAAGTTTAACCCTATTATCCAATGGTAAATTATCTCCAAAATAACATTGCAAATACTGAAAAATATTTAAATGTTCACAAATCAACTTCATTCAGTCGCTGCATGAATTTGCTTTAAAATCATTTTATATTATTGAACACTGTATAGCGAATCATATGTGGATACCTGACCATCTGTAAGATTTTTGGGTGTGGCTGTGGGGATTTGTGATCATTCAGCTACAACCGAGATCAAAGACTTACGTTGCGCATTAATGAGATCAGACAACAATGTTGAGCATTTAAAGATCAGACAACAATGTTGGGCATTAGTAAGACCAGACAGCAATGTTGAGCAGTAGTGAGATCAGACAATAATGTTGAGCAGTAGTGAGATCAGACAATAATGTTGAGCAGTAGTGAGATCAGACAACAATGTTGAGCATTTAAAGATCAGACAACAATGTTGGACATTAGTGAGACCAGACAGCAATGTTGAGCATTAGTGAGATCAGTTAACAATGTTGAGCATTAGTGAGATCAGACAACAATGTTGAGCATTAGTGAGATCAGACAACAATGTTGAGCATTAGTGAGATCAGACAATAATGTTGAGCATTAGTGAGATCAGAATACAAATAAAATTTCACTGTGTTTTTTATTATATGACAGTCTGCAAAATATACAAACATTTGTACATGAATTTCCCACTGGCATGAATAAAGTGATTTATCTATCTTCACTATATGGGATCAGGATAAGGACACCTCGATTGTTTTAGTCATTTGTTGTTTTTTATCCAAACTCTTGGAGTTTAAACATCGTCCCAGCAAATAAGGACTGAATGTGGAATAGGATGTTTAAAAAAATCACATATGAATGGATTGAATATGCCGATATGCCAACAAGCAACAAACTCATATAAATCAATCTGCTTGTTTGTTCAAGTCATATAGTTACTATTTTCTGTGGCTAATTTGCAGGTGCATATTCACAGTCTGTATATATGGAAATAAATAGCTTTCTACATGTAGGTGTTTCAGTTTGACCTCTTTTTTCCACCAAGCCTTGGTATCAAACATGAATTCATACATAACCAATTAAACACTACAAAGATAACAACACCAGCACACAAAAGCAAGAAAATGCATGAACAGTGACCAATCTTAGTGAACCCGAACCTCAGCAAGGCTACCTCGGAGTTAGCAAGTCCTGCTAACCTTAGATTTACCAATGAAAAGCTCATGTGAACAGATTAAAACGGAAATTTGGGAATGCATAAAGAAGACGTTCTGGCTTTGAATAGTGACACACGGCAAGCTGCCTTGGCACACACAGACAGCACTGGTGCGTGTGTGGAATAGAGGAGTGTAGGAGCGCTCCTGACCTCGTGGCTTGGGTGTAATATCCCCAGTGTGTGTTCCCCCCAGGAGACGGAGAACAGATTAGACCGAGCAGCTCGGCAGCAGGCCTCTAATCGCCCGGCATTAGCATAACAAAAGCCTGGCCAACACAGCCCATTACAGACAGGCTTTATCACAATTATCACATCCATCCTGGCTGCACTCTTGCTGACGGGTAAAAGGGAGGGAGGGAGAGAGGGAGGGCGGAAGAAAGACAGGGAGACAGAGGACAATATGAAGCGTCTCTGTCGAGGTCTGTACACGACACTCTCTATGTTATCTCAGCATGTGTAAGATTGCGTGCACCCAATGCAAACTCCTTCCTAGTAAATTACAGTAGTCCTCATCATGAAGTCTAATCCTCCTATTTCTGTTAGCAGCAATGAAACACACGCAACAGCCAGGAAATATCCAACACACACATACACACAGACATACACACATGCACTCACACGCACAGACATCATCATCCTCATCATACCCTCCAGATCCAAGTCTAAGCCGACATCCTGACAGGACAACATTAATTATTCTCACTGAAATAACAGTAAGTGCTGCTCAGGGATGCAGCTAATATGATGATTCAGAAGTATGATAATTACAATTAATAATGAATACCATGACAGATTAAATAGCACATCCCTATCAACCTAATGAGAACATACATCATGTGTGTCAGATTATGGGTCAGAGAAATGAAAGGCTTTCAAAACAAACAAAAAAAACCCTTCTATGATATTCTTAGAATATCACAGAGTCTATAGCTGCTAGCTTGCTATACTTGCTAGCTTATTATACTTGAGATCTAATGATGATAAATGCATAGGTTTTATTCTTTAATCTATTCATGCTTCCCTTTGGCATGTCATGTTTTTTTTCTCTTAAAATTCAAAACAATTTTTTCCCTCTAAACACGTTTATGAGACATTTACATTTACTTGCTGAAAGGCCCAGCAATGGAAGTGCTGGGATTTTGAACTTGCGACCTTCCGATCCAAAATCGAACACCACAACCACTGAAATACCACCATACTGTACTAAGACCACTGAGAAGTAAAAGTGATGCAATGTAGTGACAATTTTCTATACAAAAATGTCTCAGCTACCAATTCTGACATTACTAGACTACAGGGAACAATCAGAACTGATGAGAAAACTATTGCTGCTACTCTAAATGAACTGTATATCACTAGACTGAGGACACAAGAGTCCAAAATAACAATCGACATATAAATCACACACATCACTTTTTTGAAATGCTACAGAACATCGAGCACCAGAACCACAACACACAAGCATATTTTTTTATATTTCTTTATTTTTTTAGACATTCCACCTCATGAACTCCAACTCATAAATTTTCAAACTAGACTGCTATCTTTTAATTTATATGGTGATATGATCAATATTTATTTCTTCTCATTGCGTGCCAATTCTTGTCATTGCATGGCTTTTTCAATTTACCACTGGTGTATCATTTCCTGGTTATCACCCACCACAGATGTAGGTTAGCATACGAAGCTAACAACGAGCAAGACATCATCATCATCTATTCTATGCTTGTGTTCTATATGGTGGTTGTTCAGCCTGGATACATTCATTAGATAACAACATTTAAAATACGATTTATATTAATATATTAATATGACCATGTGAGGTCCAGTTACCAGCACAAAACTAAAAAAGGTAGCAGCACTACTGTCTACTTTTTACTTAAGTACATGTCAGAGCCCAAACTTCTTTACTTTAAACTGAGTAAAAAAATTTAGTCAGTACTTCAAGTTTTACCAGAGTGTTTCAAAACATATGTATCTGTACTTCTACTAGAGTGAAGGGTGTGTGTACAGCACCATCTTTGCGTGCAATAAATGTGAACACATTCAAATGTAATTGGGAACACATATAGTGTAGATTTCCTTTCTATTTATTATCTGGTACATTGCATACACTTTCACCATAGTGGAATTTATATTCTGTACAAAAACGCTTATGTCACCAAGACAAATTCACTGTGTGTGCGAACACTTGGCAATAAAATCCAGACAAACCGACAGACAGACAGACAGACAGACAGACAGACAGACAGACAGACAGACAGACAGACAGACAGATAGACAGATAGATAGATAGATAGATAGATAGATAGATAGATAGATAGATAGATAGATAGATGTATTTCAAGAATAATTAAGAAGTGAATACATTATCTGTGAACTTTAGCTACATATGAGCAAAAAGTATGTTATGTAAAATAATTAATGTGGTGTTAAGGTAAGGCGGTCTGGATGTGCTTTGCAATGCCCCCTCCTCAAATAATGGTATGTCCCATGATGTTTACTTCGATATCAAATTGGGCTGTACTTTTTTGCACTAGGTTTTGCGCTGTCATGCTTTATGTAGAATGCCAAACTCAAGTTTCAACAGTGTTTGTTTGTAGAGTTTTCGAAAACTGCATGACAAATTTACTTTATTTATTTATTTTTGCCTCGAAACCCACAAAGTCCAAGCTGACCCATATGACCTCCCTACAGCCACGACCTGCTGATAAAGCATCTGCCTAATTTCTAGCGACTTTTTGATAACTGGCACGACGTGAAAACCCGCAGCAGATCCTCCGGCCCACTCGCTAAAACGTGTGTATTTATGATTGCTTCTTAGCAGCCGTGCGTCCAATGGTAATGAAGTCCTTTGTGCCTTATGATTGCTCCATCCATCAAAACCACACAGCACTGATTGCTGCTTGTGCCCCCTTTGAGGTATGAGAGGCAACTAAGTAACACACACAGACACACACATACACACACACATGCACACACTATCCCGGCCTAATCACACAGTTAGCTCTGAGAGACGCCTATTAACCACAGAAGGAGAAAACTGGTGCAGTTTTACTGCGATAAAAATCACATGAAAAATGTTATAGTAGTCCCACAGAGACTGCAGACTGAACAACATACAGCAGAGATCAGCATCTAGAATGCAAAAAGCATACATAACCATGCATTCCAGCATCATGGATGGATTATATTTAATAAGTATAGCATTCACCTTTTACAAATCTTTAGAAGTTCCTTCATGGAGAACCTGGTAAGGAAGAAGAAAAGTGCTCTATATTTGTCACATGTACTTTACAGGACAAGGAAATTCTTTCTTCGCATATCTAGAGACATTAAGAAACTGGGGTCAGAGCTCAGGGTCAGATGTTATACAGCGCCCCTAATGCACAGAGGTTTAAAGGCCTTGCTCAAAGGCCAAAAGAGTGGCAGTTTGGTGATACCAGGACTTTACCTCCCGACATTTCGATAAGGAACCAGAGCCTTATCCCTTAAGCCACTCCCCCAAAAAAATTTCCTCATCCCAGTGACAACTAACAAACTAAACTACAGTAATGATTAAATTTCATATTAAATCCAGTGTCAGTCTTCCACTATTGAGGTCACCAGATGTCATAGATGTTAGAGTGGAAAAAAACCCTGAGTCCATTCACACTGAAAAGTGCTTATTATGCTGATGATTCTGGGATGCGACTCTTTTCCGAAGGCTGTGACACAGTTACAGTAGCAACCCACTAATGTTGGTGAGAAAATCTGAGGTTTTGCAGCCAAAACAGTTTGTAATGTAAAGCAAATAATGTAATGTAATCATTAAATAATAATATGAGTAAAATGGGGTATAAGGTCTAAGCCATTTCTTTATTAAAATACAATTTGACATATAATTTATTGTTTTAAAAAAATTGCTTTTTTTATGTTTCTATAAAAAAGAAACTGAAATAAAATACATTGAATGGTATTCAGGCCTGAGTCTGTTTTGACTATAGGATTATAAGCGTGTCTGATGTGGATTAATTTTGTGGATGAGCTTTTAATGTAATTATTGGCAAGTGCAGGTTTTCTTTTTATTGGTTTTAGAATTATGTACAGAGGCTACATTTTCCAAAATCCACTGCACCCTCAGATTAATTGGGCAACTAAGCAGTTATTGGGCTGAGGGTCTTGTTCAGGGGCCTAGGAGTGGCAGCTTGGTGTGGCTGGGATTTGAACGGATGACCTTTGAACCCAAAGTCCAACGCCTTAGTCCAATGCTTTAACCACTAAGCTACCACCTCCCCATAACACAATCAACTTTTTCACCTTGATTAGCACTGGTATATAAACTTACCTCACAGCTCTCATTGTCTCACATTTGTCTTTCCATTTCCAAGTTGTATTCTGCATATAATTAAGTTTGTGACAATTAAAAATTAAATCCTGAACCAATGCTTGTTGTGACTGGCTTCTGGTTTTCTACAGTTTTAGTTTTTGTTCAAGTTTTTAGTAACATTGAGTATATATTTTGTAGGGTTGGTGCTCTGTTTGCACAGCAAAATTATATTCAGTATTTGTATCTGTCTTTACTTTAATACCTGTCACATGGCATCGTTACAATGGTAATGGAATTGCAATTGGAATATCTGTCTAACAGTTAACTCTCTGAAATATTAATTATAATGTCTGGGTTTTGAATTCCAGTGCTGCCATGCTGCCATTGTTGCGCCCTTGAGCAAGACTCTTTAACCCCTTCTGCTTCAGAGACCCCTTATAATGGCTGACTCTGTGTTGTTTTTATTTTTTTAGCCCAACTTCCTAATATGCTTGGGTATTTGAAGATTTTTCTTATTCTTTCAGAGTTTTTTACTGTATGCATCAGGCTCTGACACTAAAATCTTAATAGTATCTATAATGTCACAGAGTTATAGGTGGGGAGTGGAATATTTTCCATATTCCTTCCCTTCACTTTGAATACCTTCATAGTCATCAGTGTGTCCTATTATATCCTACAGCTGCATGCAAAACGGATGTCAGTTTTGTTTCATTTTTATTTTATTTCATTTAAATTTATTTAAGTGCAAACACAAGATAAAGCAAAACTAACTTTCTTTCGGCTTCTCCCATTAGGGGTCGCCACAGCGGATCATCCGTATGTTTGATTTGGCACATGTTTTTATGCTGGATGCCCTTCCTAACGCAACCCTACGCATTTATCCGGGCTTGGGACTGGCACTAAGAGTGGCTGGGGTTGGATCCCTGACCGGGGATCGAACCCGGGCCGCAGCGGTGAGAGCGCCGCATCCTAACCCCTAGACTACCAGGGACCAAGATAAAGCAAAACTAATGCTCAAAAAATACACAAAAAAGTGACAAAAGAACAATAACCAAAAGCTGGACTGTGGAACATGCAGCAAGGAAATATCTAGAATGATGAAGAGACAATGAGTACTGTAAAGGGTGACGCTATATACAAGTGCTAATCAGCTGTGAATTGGAATCATTGACATTTATAATATTTGGCAGATGCCCTAATCCAGAGTGTTTTACAGTCATTTCAGTTATATAGCTGAGCTGAACAAATGAGGGTTAAGGGCCTTGTTTAAGGGCCCAGTAATGGCAGCACTGGAATCTGAACCCATAACTTTTCAGTCCAAAGTCCAACATCTTATTCCATTGGTGCAAGTGATCATGTGATCAAGTGATCATCTAATCATGTGCCATGCAGACGTAGTCATGTGTGTCATGCAACCTGTGGTCCTGAGCCATTGTAGTAGACTGTACAGACCGAAACAGTTTTCAAAGTTCTTGAGTTGCTCGGCGGCTTCATGGATTTTTAGGCTGTAGGTGTGGAAACATCCCCAGCTGCACAGAGTGGTCTTAATTTAAAGTGACTCCATCCAGAGGTAGGATGTCGGGATAAACCAAGCAGATCCAAAGAGAATAAAGGACAGGAACACTGGTCACTGGAACCTTAGTGGTACTCAGAGATAGAGAGAGAGATTGAGAGAGAGGGAAGAGGGGTGACAGGAATAAAAATTGTTAAGCATTCCTATTGTTGAAATGTTTAAGGACACTATACAATGTGATCAGGGACTGCGAACTAAAATAACAGCCAGACATTGTGTTTTGTGGGTTAAAGCATTATGCAATGCAACTCTTCAGCTACATCATGCTTTTACTGAAATAAAAAGCCAAACTTTATCACATGCAAGGCTTCTGCCTACACACACACACACACACCCACACACACTGTCAAGTCCCCGAACCCTTGGCGATGCAATTTATCCACAGAGAATGTCAACATCAGAGTCATCTATGTGGCAGGTGGACAGAACAGACTCAGACACAACACTCTGTCAGCACACACCAAACACTCTGTCAGCAGAACAAACTGTCTGATGCATAACACTCGAATCGTGAATATAAACAAACACTTCTACTAAACAAGCTTTCTGGAGAAATAAAAACACTGCATTGAAAAATAGTCTGGAATTTGTACCATGTTTAATATCACATCGGTTGGACCGGTTGACATTGTGTGGTAAAGCTGGAGTTCAGGTCAGTCAGGAGCTTTTGGGATTAGTGCAAATTTCTCTGGTGTTTATTGGTTTAAAAGTTATACCTTATTAAGTCTTAACATTGTACATATCATTTATTGATTTCATGACTGATTAATGTATTGAATCAGGATCGTTTTTGTTGAGTGATTTTTGCATTTTCTTGAGTCAAGTGTCAAAGTTTATACAAGTATTTAAGTTGATTTTCCAAGTAGTTTGTATACGTTTATTCTGATATAACTGTAAAAAGTATTCCAACTTAAACAGACTTTGGGACAAAACAATGTATATAAAATATAAAGCAAGAGGAGGAAGTTTTTAATGCGTAAAAAATAAATAAATAAATAAATAAAAAATAATTATATATATATATATATATATATATATATATATATATATATATATATATATATATATATATATATATGTATATATATATGTATATATATATGTGTATAATTTATTATTATTATTTTTAAGTTTTTAAAGCTTTTAAAACGGCAAAACTTTTGTCAGGAAATTAACAAGAATGAACCATTTGCTCATTTAGTTTTGCTACAATTAACTGTTCCAAAATAAAGCCAGAAACAGTGAAAAGCGCTTCTACTTGCCTGCAACGTTAAAATCATTGTGATTAAAATGTAGAATTCAACACTTTGTCAACTATTTGAAGCTCAACATTAACCCTGGTGCTACATAAAACATCATAGAGCTACATAACGAAAAACAGAGCTATGGGTTAGGGTTAGGGCTATAGAAAAAAGTGCACAACCCAGTGCAAACAGTGCAGGACAAAGTCAGTGCACCAGACAATACAAGACAGTGTGGGACAGATACACAAAACACATGACAGCTCCGACAAGTAAACCTACTGTACAGATAGACCCTGAGTTACGATTGTTCGACTTACGATTTTTCTATCTTACGATGACGATAGCGATACGACAAAATTGTACAAATATTTACAATTTCGAACAACAGGCACAGGCAGTAGCGTACGATGTATGATACGTTGGACGTGCAGCTGGGATTAGCATATCTCTTGCCCTGTGAGATGCTCCATTCTTGCTACTGGTCGACAGAGTAAAGTTGTCTCAGTGTGTATTTTCTACTGTTTCAAACTGTTTCAAACAGCAATTGTAGTAATAAAAGCATGTCTTCCAAACGCCCAAAGATAGTCACCTGCTTGTAGTGAAAAAAAGAAGAGGAAAGCCATCAGTTTAGAGCAGAAAATGAAAATGATAAATCAGCATAAAGCAGGAAAGACTGTCACAGTCATAGTACCATCTTCGTCTTCGATATGTTTTACTTATGATGGCGTCGTCGTAACGTATCGCAATTGTAAGTAGAGGACTACCGGTATATGTTATACAGTACAATGTGCAAAAAAGAATGATAAACAAGTGTGTATTTGGAAACAGAAACACAATGTTGTGCAAAAACAGCAAGAGCAGCAATCAAAAGGTTCAAAACAGCATGTAAACGGTATAATTTGATTATAATACAATATGAATGGTGCTAAAAACACGGATGTTTTTGAATTGAAATGAGTATTGAGTGTGTGTTTGAGTTCGGGTTCTAACATCTTAGTAACTCTCAGTTCAACTAGTGTGTGTGTGTTTTGTGTGTGTGTGTGTGAGTTTGGTATAATTCAGTTGTGTGTGTTGAGGAGCCTGATGGTTCCTCTCAAGGTTTCTTCCTCATAACATCTAAGGGAGTTTTTCCTTGCCACCCTTGTATAATGAAAGCAGGAAGCAGGCAATAGTCAAAACACAAATTAAGGCAAGGAGATGACGAAGGCTTTGTTAAAAACACAATGTTTGAGCAAGAATTTCACACAACAAAAACAAACAAAAAACAATTGGGTGTCTGGGTTTTTAAAACTGACTGAACAAATAAGTGTTATTTTAAAGAGATCCTGTGAGTTTTGGGGGCTGAAGATTCTGAATGAAAGAGATTAAACATGTATAGTAACATAAATTATTATTTAATGACACTTTTAGTTGGTTATTACTTCTTCTTATTCTTTCGGCTTCTCCTATTAGTGGTCGCCACAGCGGATCATCCGTCTCCATACCCCCTGTCCACTACATCTGCCTTGTTCACACCAACTACCTGCATGTCTTCCCTCACCACATCCATAAACCTCCTCCTTGGTCTTCCTCTTTTCCTCCTTCCTGTTGGCTCCATCCTCAGCATTCTCCTACCAATAAAACTCATGTCCCTCCTCTGCACATGTCCAAGCCATCTCAATCTCGCCTCCCTCACCTTGTCACCAAAACATCCTACATGGGCTGTCCCTCTAATAAACTCATTTCTAATCTTGTCCATCCTCGTCACTCCCAACGAAAACCTCAACATCTTCAGTTCTGCTACCTCCAGTTCCGCCACTTCATAGCATTTTAGCTCCTGAAGTTTCTTTCTAGTAGACTATACTAAGATGACAATGAGTTCATTTACTATATGGATGAATGTTTGAGGACACCTGATCGTAAATTTCGTATGTGAATAACTTCCATTCTTTTGGGAAGATGTTCCACTAGATTTTGGTTAGTAAAGTCAGGTGCTGATGTAGAATTTTGATGCCTGGCATCCAAAAGTGTTCAATAGGGTTAAGGATCTTAATGAACCCTATGCTGAAACAGGTTTGGGAAAATTGGCTACTGCATCCAAATACATCTATACAAGTGTTTGCCTTTTTTGGGGAATAATCACAAATGCATGGACAAGTCAGGAGTCTGACTACTCCTGCATATATAGCATATATACAGTATATACAATATACAAGCTTTGTTATGTGCTGTTAGCGCAAAGCTGAAAGAATAATATCCTTTATCGCTAGAATAAAACAAAGATAATATGCTCGTGGAGTGTGTTATATATTTATAATATTTCATGATGAAGGTAATGACACTATTACATCCACTGTCAGTCTCGTAATTAATTACAGAGGCGTCACTGCGCTCCACTTATGAAACAGTGATGAAAGCGAGTTTAAGTGGTTATTTAAAGCAATATTTGAAGTGCAATTATACTGCCTGCTACAGGTTTAATCAGTGTGTTTAATTTCAGATACTGGTTCACGATCACATTGTGTAGCTGATGGTGGAGAAGGTTATGCCTGCGCCCACAGGTGATATTATTACCTTATAGTGAGCTTGGTGTGTATCCTGATCAGTTCATTAAGCGAAAGCACAAAGCGACCCAAAAAGTCACGCACATGTCTAAAGGTAATATGAATTTTGAAGTTCCTCGATTCGTACCAGTGGAAACGTAGTTGTACAGACAGTGATGTAAGAGCATTAGAGCAGAGCAAGGTGTGAAATTAAAGCCTGTGTAGACAACACTTTAGGGCCCATTTTATTTAACAGCAAAGCCTGAAGTGTTTTAAACCTTTCAATTCAATTCAGTTCAGCTTCATTTGTATATTGTTTGTTGTACAGATTTTACAAAAGGGTATAAAGTTAAAATTTATATGTTTATTGCCTATAAGTTTATCTATTTATTACAAAGCTGAGTAAAGTTTCACTTGCCACACCCAGACCTGATTACTGCCAGATCTGTTGAATCAAGAAATCACTTCCATTTACGGATGATGGAGGCCATTGTGCTGATTGGGACCTTCAATGCTGCAGGTACTTTTCTGTAACTTTCTCCAGATCTGTGCCTTGATACAATCCTGTCTACAGACAATTCCTAAGACTTCATGGCTTAGTGTGTGCTCTGCCATGCACTGTTAACTGTGGGACCTTTTATAGACAGGTGTGTGCCTTTTGAAATTATGTCCAATCAACTGAATTTACCACAGATGGACTCCAATCAAGTTGTAGAAACATCTCAGGGATGTTCAGTGCAAACAGGATGCACCTGAGCAGTGATGGAAAGTAACAAAGTACAAATAATTTGTTAATTTTTTGTTATCAGTACTTCATTTCACTATTTATTTTTCGGACAACTTTTTACTGTCATCCGTAAAATTTTTACACAAATGTCTGTACGTTTTACTTATTACATTTTTAAATAGCTTTAGTTTTAATCTATTTGGTGGCATGATCAATATTTTTCTTCTCATTGCACACCATTTTCAAGCCAATCAACCTATTTCTTGTCATTGCGCAGCATTTTCAATCTACTACTGGTGTATAATTTCCTGGCTCTTACACATCACAGATGTAAGCTAGTTTACGAAGTGAACAACGAGCATGACAAAATGGCAACGAGAAGTGTGGCTAACATTGATGAGACCGAGGGTGTCAATGATGTAAACATGACTGAGAACAGAGACTTTCCTGATCACCTGATCATCATCATCTTTTCTCTGCTTGTGTTCTATATGGTGTATGTTCAGCCTGGATACGTTCATTAGATAACAACAATTGAAATTCTTTTTTATGAATATATTCATATATTGTGAGGTCCAGATACCAGCATGACACTAAAACAGGTAGTAGTAATGACTACTTTTTACATGTCAGAGCCCAAACTTCTTTACTTTATCCTGAGTAAAAAAAATTAGTCAGTACTTCAACTTTCCATCTCTGCACCTGAGCATAATTTTGAGTATTAATTTTTTATTCATTTTATAAATTTGCAAAAATTTTAAATAAACTTCTTTCACATTGCCATTATGTGGTAATGCTTGGAGTATTTTATTATTATTTTTTTAAATTAATGAATTAAATCCATTTTGGAATAATTTTCGAACAACAAAATGTGGAAAAAGTAAAGTGCTATGAATACTTTCCAGATGCCCTGTATTGCAATGCCTTCATCTTTCTATCAACCTCTATCTGTTTTATTAATAGTCTCAGATTTTCGGGTGCAAATGTTCTGTGGTTGGGGGTTCGAAGCCTGTCTCTGCCCTGAGTTTGCATATTCGTCCTGTATTTTATACGATTTTTTTTAACAAATTGGCCGTAGTGTGTGAATGAGTGTATGTTGGTGAAAAGTGCACACTGTCCAAAGTGGGATCGGTGTATGCAGGAATAGTGTAATGGATGGATGAATAGTGCAATAGTGCAATACATGATTTCACGATACTTGTGGTATTGTGGTTTGTGTATGCTTTGGTATCTTATATATTCTGAAACATTTTAACGTACAGTACATATGTTTTTGGATACTGTGCAAATGATAAAGACGCGTGACCCGACGTATTCCTTGGAGCGTCCGCTATACAAGCATCTCTGTGTGGTGTTACTATAGAAACAAAAACCGTCTGAGGACTCGTGTTAGTATAAACCTGTGATTTATCTTACAGCTGGACCTGATCTCAGAGCTCTTGCTGCTTTCGAAAATTAATTAACACCTATACAATTAAATATGGTGAGGACGGGGAGAGGATAGAAAATTGTCTAATCTTATTCATACATTGTGATAACTAAACTAATAAGGATAATAATAATGATTCTAATTGATACTAATGATTATAATTGAACTAACAATGTTAATCAAGCTAGTCATTATTTTAAATATAATTATTCTTCAAAATTAAGTATAAGAAAAGTTCAGTAACAGAGCAGCATCAGAGGATGGATAAAAGTCATGAATAGTGGGGCGCCTTCAGGCAGCTGCATGGGAGAGACAGTGTCGAGTTCGGTTACACACTGACGTTATGATCGTGCAGGCAGGAGCACCGGGACAGTGTTGGCACGGTGTTTACAGAGCCCTGGGCATAAATCCAGGGTTCTGCTTTAAAGGTTTGTGACAGCGTTGGCCCACATAGCGGATCTGAGACCACTGCTCCAAGGGTGGCATCAGCATGGGGAAGGGAAATCGCTCCCTAAAGCCTGCTAGATTGTCACAGAGAGGTTTAGGTCTCTCCAGCATTAGTCTCATCGCATTTCCAACTGGGGAGAAGAACATAAAGAGAAGCAGGCGTATTTAGAGTCCACAAAATAAGTTCAGTATTTACCCAAGGAAAGTTTTTTTTTTGTATTCAGAAATTATTTGCAGTCCATATGAGTTCTCTCATTAGTTCGCAACAATAAGATTTTTACGTCAGATTTTCTTTTTTGAATCGAAGATTTTCAAAATGGCATCAACCGATCAAACCTACGCAATTGCAAATCTGTAAATCAGGGAATAAAAAAGTAGATAAGGTTTCTTTGCGTATTTTCAATTGTGATATGGTAATAAGATATTAATAATATATTAATATTAATAAGATATTATAATAAAATATTATAATATATTTTTTATATAATTTAAATATTAAATATATTGGTCATATATTCATGTCAAACAGCGGGTTGGGGAAAATGCGATCTCGGTGACTGAAAGCTGAGAATGTTCAATGTTTAAGCTTGCAGGAAGGCAGGAAGGCCGACCATAGTGAGCAGAAACGCGTCATAGTTCACTATAGTGTACCGTAGTTCATACCAAGACAGTGTATTCCTTTCAGGTTCATGAAAACTAAGTGGTTAAAAGATTGCAAAAATATTGCTGATGTGGAGTTTAATCTAGCGAGAAAGGTCAAAGTGCTAAATGTGATATCCTAATGTCTTAATCCTAATCTCTGCACCAGAACCTTTTTTTTAAGGTTGTCAAGAAAGAAACCCAGAGGGTTTTTTTTATCATAACATTGACCCATGAGGTTGTGAAAAAGTGGTTTGGAAATACAGGACGAAGGTTTTATTGGAAGGAATCAGAGTGCAGAAGAGATCAGGCCAGGTACTGATGAGGAGGCGGTTTAGGAAGTATTGACGAAAGGATTTACCATCTCTCTGCTCTCATGAGACTCAGTAGCCAATCCCGGAATTCTCCAGGGGGTTTGAAACAGCTTGACGTTCATTCGGCTCGTTATTAAACAGCTCTTATCGTCTAACTCATTCTCAACCAAATCAGAATTGTGAGAGGTTTCTGTTACTACACCGTGATAGCTAATCTGATAGGGAAGCTTAGGATGTGCATATATTCCTTTTTTCACTTACCTTAATCTGTCAGCCTTTTCAGTGCTGAGATTCCTAAAAGGTAACAACTCGATTCCATCAGTGCAGCTTTCTTTCTTTTATCATTGTGTTTTTTCAAACCAGGTCATCTCAAATAATGTATTAAGAAGCTTATGTTCACTCCTTAAAGAAAAAAAATCTGTCATTTCTTTCCCCTTTATTGAATGAAAATTGGTGGCTGGATGAATAAAAGAAAGAAATGGATCTGGGTAATGGCCTTCGCCAGCAGATGGGCTCATTTGTGGAATCGGTGCTAGACTCGGGGCGCAGTAGCATTCGATTTGGCCCGGTTCACTCCTGCTCTGGGTTGAATTAGAATCCAGGTCGGCTGTGTGAGCTCTGCAGTCCAGCTGCTCATGCTTCTGCAGTCCAAATCAGGATTAGACTCAGTCAATATCAAATGTCTTTACCAGACAGCCTCAAAGTGATAAAACCTGGCAACCGGAGGCCATTTATTTTCCTTCCTGTCCTCCTCCCTTGACCTCCTCTATCTTTTGATTTGATAGTACAATTTGTTTTAAATCATCCCCCTTGATCTTATCTTCACCTCAGTTATTAACAGTATAAACATTATTTATGAAAATAAATACACAGACACATCTAAGCCTGACACATGCCTGGAGATCCCTTCCGTTGGCAGGTGTGTGCACAGGTGTGAGGGTAAATATATAAATTTGTAGTTTTAGACGATTATTTATAACACTTATCTCAGTTTGCTACCCCTGTGTCAAAACATAATCGTGTAATATATATTTATAAATAATGCCTTTTAAATGAGCATTATTAGGAAATTCAACCAGGTGCAGGATGTTTTATTCCAGCAAACCGTTTTAATGTTGGCAAAATGTTCTATAAAGGTTACGGAATGACATTTTTTCCTAGATTCCTATTTAGAGAACGTGCTTCCCACAGTATTATTCCTAGTATTCCTATTATTAATTGTAGGAATTTTATCGCTAGCATTTCGATAGTTTTTATGGGAATGTTGTGATATTGTTATAAATACATAGTGAAGTAAATTATTAATACTGTTGTTTTGGAGGTTTGGTAGTATTTTGTTATTATTTAGTATTTAGTATTTAGTGATTTCAATAAAGCCAGTATTCATAAATCATTTTAACTATACTTCAAATAAGATTGATTAATTATAATAAGTGGTATAAAGCTTTAAGAATGTGCTATAAGTAATCCTTTACTAATTACTGCTACTAGTCATTATGATACCATAAACCACAGGATATAGACAAAAGTATTGGGACACTTGGGCTTTTCCAGCCATATATTGTTCTTTTCCTAACTGTTACCACAAGGTTGGAGACAAACAATTGTATAGGACATTTTGAATCTGGCAACCTTAAATATTCCCTTTAACTAATATAACAGACCCGAACCTGTTCCAGCATGACACTGCTCTTGTGCACAAATCCAGTCATGAAGATATGGTTTATAAGGGTCAGAGTGGAAGATCTTGAGGAGCCCTGGACCTCAACTCTACTGAACACCTTTGGGATGATTTGGAACACTGACTGCACCTCAGGCCTCCTCACCTGCTTTACTAACACCCATGTAGCTGAATGAGCACAAATCTCCAAAAGCACACTTGAAAATCTAGTGGAGCATCTTCTCAGAAGAGTGGACGTTATTATAACAGCAAATGTGGATTGAATATAAAATGGCATGTTTATAAAGCACATATGAATCTTATGGTCAGGTGGTCACAAACCTTTGGCTTATGAACAACCTTTATAACTAATAATGACCTGTGAGTCGTTTTTTAGCATTAGCACGCATTACTGACACACACACACACACACACACACAGCTCCCTGTCCATCCAGGGTTCACTAAGTGTATGCGGTGTATGCAAGTGTATGCAATATTCCCTTATTCATTCCATATTAATACCTTCAAACATTTGTAGAGGCTCAGAGTTAGAAAATGGGCAGCATCATTATCTTCATCAAGGCAAGTTCTGGCCCTGAAAGGTTCCTCAACCTCATCTTCATCACTCAAGGTGCCCAATACAGACCTGCATTATAAGTGGCATATTACATTATGATTAAATGATCAAGAAATGATTCATCACAATTTACTAAAGCTTTATGAGGTTTAGAATTTGATGAGTTGATAAGCAAAAATAAATAAAATTATATCTAAATATTTTCAAAGTTTTCCTCATTATGTTACCCGCTCCTATATTTTTTTAAGGAAGAACAAACCAAAAGAAGTGAAATTTCAAAATCTTCCAAACTTCTAGAAAAACCCAGAGAAGTTTGAAATTATGCTCACGCTGCAACACGGTGTGTATCTATAGCTGGCAGATTGCTTGCGGAGATGCTGCGTGTCTGTCAGGTCTCCGGTCCTCCCGTCGTCTTTCCAGACGCCGTGTCCTCACACTCATGAGCATGAGTCATCCCTTGGCACACTCATGCCAGACAAGGCTGGCAGGGAAGAGGCCGTCTGTGCCCTAGAAGTGTGCCACAGCGTCTGGCCCTCTCTCCCACCACCGAGCAAAGCCACTTGAACTCCTCCCCTAAGACAAAAGATAGATGGGGGTGATATGTTTATCCCCCCTCCACCACCCCTTTAATGTCCACACACTCAGAAATAAAGGAGATTTTGCAGCACGCCTTTGACACACATGGCTTTGATGTCGAAAAGTATATATCAGAATAAGAGTGATTGAAGAGTGAAGAGCAGGAGGTGCCGAGACATGATGAGGGCTTTTAGATGTGAAGCAGCGGAGAGGAAAAAGCACATCTCCACTTTGGGGAAATGATATTTTCAGATGTCGAGGAAAACCAGAGGGTACAGCCTGGTCATATTGAGGCCAGTGGTCAGGGAGTGATGCTTTCATTCACAGCAAGTTTGTTTTGAATAACTGCCCTGAGTTGATGGGAAAAGTTTAAAGTCTTATATTTAATAGTGATACACTATTACTATCATAATATTCCACTGCTGTTTTTACCAGAAAATAGCTTTATTTTTATTACTTTTTTCAGATAGTGGTTCAGATAGAATTCTATACTCTATACATTCTAAACACAGAACAAAGAAAATCATGATATGCCACACACAGGACACATGTCCACACTTTATTGACACGTCATTAAGGCTTATGGTCTGGCCTCGTTACTACACTATGGGATGGACGACTTTGATAATATCAACTGATAACGTTTCTAAAAAGCAAAAAAGTTTATCTTCAGCTCTCTGCTACACTACACTAACCTGATCTTCGCTCCACATGTACTAATCTGGCAACCGTCCAATCCAAACGTCTTCTTTTCTATCTAAAAGCATCCAAATTCAACAAGGTTAGTGATCTATTAATCCTGGGGGTGCGTTTAGCAAAAGGTCAGCGGTACGCAGCACCATGTAAAAAAGTCGAAAATACAGAGTAGACTGATAAATTTGCCTTAATACCCGAAGGGATGTGGCTTAATTCAACCATGAGAATCATTTCAACGCAACAAAGCACAAAGGGCCCTGTTTTATTAAGATCCCAGATAGAGAGAGTAATAGGCCATCTGATTAATTGTGTGTGCAGTTCATGGGCATTCTAAAGCTGCTTTACTAAGACTAATTGTATAAATGTTCTCTTGTGCAAATTTGAAATTGTATTTGTGTTTTTTTTTTTTTGAGGAATCCAAATCGTAGTGTAAAGCATAAAGATTTTGCACACATGCATTTTAATACACTGGTAAAAATGTACAAAAAGGATTAAAATATGTAAGCTTAAGTAAGGTAAATAATGTCAGGTTTTATTTTATTGTATTTATTTTATTTATGTCAGAAATCACCTGATCATCAGATTTGTCTGCCCTTTTTTGGATGTCCATTTTAACATTTAGTCCCATTTGATGTCACAATAACCTCCACTCTTTTTTTGGACTTTAGAGTGTGCTTTTGGAGATTTCCGCTCAATCAGCCACAAGTAGCCATTTGCAAAGTTAAGTACATGTTGTTCCCGAGTTATGATGGAGATGCATTCTGATAACGTAACACGAACATTTTGAGACGTAGGAGTCTTAGAAAATGCGATCAGTATGGATTAGTATACTGTAATTTGTCCTGCCGAACTGTATAAACAATACAGTATATATCTATGTGACAGTGGGCATGTGGATAAGCATCAGTTCGCGTGTGGAAGGCGGAGCATTCGCGGAACGATAATAAAAATATTTGTAAAATTTTATTGTATAGTTATCGGCATTGTGAGATAAAAAAATCTTAAATTAAACCATTGTAACGCGTGAATCATCTGTACTTATATGGGGTGAGTAGGGCTGGGGTGCATTCAGCGTTCCAATTTAGCCCAAAGGAAATCAAGTTTGAGGTCAGAGCTTTATAGTAGGCCATTTAAGATCTTTCACTCCTTCCCATATCTTAATGGAGCTGACTTTGTGTACAGGGGCAATGCATGCTGGAACAGGTGATGAATATTGCCAGAATAGTTGAAATGTAATGGGATGTGTAATGGGATGTTCTACTGGGATGTAAAAGCACTTTGAATCTATGGTCAGGTGCCCACAAGATCTTGTGTGTACATTGTATTATCAATGCAGGTATTACAGAAAATGTAATCGAAACATTTGAACCAATCAGATTTGAGAATTCTGTGGTACTGTGAAATGATATCAGACCAGGCTCTACATTAAAATCGCCATTACATTCAAGATGCTGTCCATATCACAGTCACATACATGAAAAGCTACATGGTGATAAAATGTTACATTCGCTCTTATTTTGAGATACCAGGATACCAGGAGATCCTGTTCCCAGGATAGTCTTCTGGATCCACAGTGACTCTGCCAAGAAGGAAATGGTAACTTTGAATGAATTAAAATGAATACCTGAGTTCCATCACTATAACACCAAAGGAGATCGGCCCTTATTCTTGTCAAGGATTTCTATGTAGTGAACAAATCTGCTAGCAAAGTGAAAAAAAAAGAAGAGCCCCCTGTGGAGAAGAAGGATCAGCTTAGACAAATCAGTGTTTGTGTTTAAAACTGCAAACAGTGCCAAGCAAGAGGTATGCTCGAAAAGCGCCTCCGATTCTAATGAATAACAAACACGCTCCATTTACACGATCGAAGTTCGCTAGAAAGAGAAACGGAAAAAAAAGAATAAGAGCAAACAGCAACACTGTTTGACGATGCTATCGGTTTTGCTGCTCTCTGTTGCCAAAGCATTATCAGCTATTAGCCTGGAAAGTTGGGTTTTTTTTTTTAGCAAAATTAATACTTAACCCAAATAAAGCAGCGTCATGAATTGGCAGCGAAGGATTGCTTGTTTATTTTGTCACATTCAGCCGGGTGCTTCTCTAAAGATAACTAATCATTCAGCTGCTTAATTCAGAGGAGGAGGCAATCCCGAAACTGTACGAGTACCAAATCCTATTAAATTAGAGCCATGTCTCACACACACACACACATACACACACAGAAATTCAGTCTGCCCTGAGGTAATGGAGTAATCCAAGCCAAGCTCACAGACGGATGAAAGAGGAAACGGAACACAATATAAAGAAGCTCGGCTTGTGTGTGGTGCTGTTCGATAAGAGGGGCACATTCGGCCTCTCCTCCCTTTCATCCTACTGCAAGGGCCGTCATCTCTGCACATGTCAAAAAATATATTTTCTCCACCTGCACACAAGCAAAGCCAAACCAGACATGTTCTACTTTTTTTGCGTTCAGACTAAATATATTTCCGAGGAGCGCTTCCATTTCAGCATGGATCGGAGTTTAGTGAATTCAGTCACTCTTCATTAACATCAGTCAAAAATACATTGTCCTTAATGAGTGCAAGCAGAAGACATTAACACGTGTTTGAAGTAATTAAGTTGCTATTGTATATGTTAGGAGACAAAAACAATTAAGGCCGTGGACGTCTTACACTAAAAATAATGAAAGCACTGATGAGCTGCATATTCAGATAAATTTAAATTCCCCATATTTATTGAGCTGATCATATTTTTTTCTTTTAAATAAGGTACATTTACTAGAATATAACTTTATTGTAATTACTGAATAAAAGTAAGTAAATGGATTTCTATTGAACAGGAAACAGTAGTTCGCACACATTTTCTGTGGTAAAACAAAACAGTCCTGATCTGTATAACATTAACAACATTATCTTCTTCAATAATTTGAGCTAAAGGAGCTCGTCTGTTGGACACGGATCACACGGACCAGCCTTTGCTCCCCATGTGCATCAATGAGCTTCGGCTGCCCATGACCCTGTCGCTGGTTCACCACTGTTTGATAGATACTGACCACTGCAGACCAGAACCCCACACAAGAGCTGCAGTTTTGGAGATGCTCTGACCCAGACGTCTAGACATCACAATTTGGCCCTCGTCAGATCCTTACGCTTGCCCATTTTTCCTGCTTTTAACACATCAACTTTGTGTGCAAAACGTTCATTTGCTGCCTGATATATCCCACCCAGTAACAGGTGCAATAATGAATTTAATGTCATAATGTTTTGCCTGATCCGTGTATTTTCTTTTTGTTGCATTTTTTATTTCATGCATTAATTATTATTAAAAAGGTAAAGGGTTTTTTCTTGCTAACTACAGCACAGTGAAATGTTTTCTTCACATTTTCCAGCATTGTTAGGAAGCTCTGGTCAGCCATGACATAACACCTCTGGAGCACAGAGGGCTAAGGGCCTTGCTCAAGGCCCCAAGGACCCCTGACCTTCCATTCAGTAACCCAGAGCCTTAACCACTGAGCTAGCACTTCTCTACATTGTTATTATTAATACTATACTTATATTGTTAGTTGTAGTTAGATTGAAAGACAGACCTACAGTGTCCTTGCACATCACATGACCCCACTGATCAAACACAAAAGATAATCACAACTAATTAGTACTATTTTTTTCATTCCCACTTTTCCACAAGCTTTGTATTTTTCTATTTGGCATGCGTTGCCTGCTCACAAGTCTGTTTTAATTAATGTTAAAATTAAAACAGGCCAACAGGTGAAGCGTCATTTGTTTTTTTACAAACAATTCAAGTAACTTAAACGTCCACAATCACAATTTAAGCTTTAGAATCCATATTAAACACCTCTGTATTGCTTAAAAATCAAATCAATCACTCATCATCTCCAGACACACCGCGTCTCCACCCTCAGGAAGCCCCTATGTATTTTATAAACCTTTTTCTATTTTCATGGGGTGTGGGAGGAAGACATGTTGATAAATTCCCTCCCCAGCTGCTGCTCCTGATGCTGAAGGGACTCGGGCTACATGTGACCGACATCTGGGGTGACACCGTGTAAATGTGACCGCTGCGCTCAATCTGTGACTGAGAGGCCACATTGACACACACATATGCCGCCATATGGCCCAAGGCTTGACGTTCTCAGTCATTATCAGAAAACGAGGTGAGGGTAGAGGGGGATTTGCTGGTCACCGAAGAGATGGATGGGTCTGGTTACATAGATGAATGTTCATCTAGTGTCAAATAAGGGCTTACATTGACTGAAAAGTAAAGAATAGTCATTGTAATGAAGCAGTGGTACTTATATTCGAATATAGTTCAAGTTCAACCTAAAATATGAGTGTGCTGTGATCTAGGGGCCTGGGATGAGTACAAAAAAGTCAAAATTATAACAGCAGCAGTTCTTAGAAACACATCCACAGTATTCAGCTTTGTTGTTGTTTTTGGGTTAGCAAATTGTCCAAGTGTAAATGCAGGATTATCTACAAGTAGTTTAGTAGTAAGCAGTGCTTAGTCGACTTGTGTTTGAACATTGATGATGATTTGCTACACAGCCTAGGAGGAATGATGAAGCTTATGCAAGACATTTCAATGAGCTGAACTAAAACAATACAAAACTTGGCTGGGCTGTATGGGTTGCACTGTACTAAATCCAATCAATGCCTTAAAGCATACAATATTTCTGATCTAACATAGCACAATTATTTCATTTGTTTTTCATTTTTAAAAGAAAATTAACCAAATAAACGCAATGCACACAGACCATGTTTGGGACTGGGTCCATCACTGAAATGGACCAATATTTCCAATTGACCAATCATGTGAGAGCAGAATCAGTCTCTATTTAATAACATGTATTATTTACATCCAGGAACTTGATTTGGTTTTGGCCTAAAAAGATTTGATTTTGTTTTAGTTCTGTTACATAATAGAAAAAAAAACAACCACAAACACACACTCATGCACTAACAAGGGAGGCAACAGGGAAGCTTGTGACCGATGATCATCTCAGCAGAGCGAATGACATGTTGTAGCCTTGACTTGGAAAGAGAAGAGGCAGATGGGAACCAGATGGAGATGGAGGTGGTAAGGATGCACTCTACAGTGGCTGAGAAAAAGTTGACCATGTTGACTTTGAGATGTTGAATATCCTGTAAGTTTCCTCATAAAAATAAGGGTTTATTTTGGTGGCTTTTGAAAACCTGCCATAAAATCATGCAGATAACTTTGGCATTGGTTTGGTTGTTGGTACTAGACATGCCGGCATGAGTATTCCAGAGATTGTTGATTTAGATGCAAAGCTGCTCCTTGAGTTAGCATAGTCAGACTGGTTCTAGCTGACAGAAATGTACATCAAGCAACCAGTTTTACCAACTACGGTGAGCAGGAAAGCATCTCTGAATGTATGTGGTATGTAGATATAGACAATATAGATTTAGTTATAAAGATTTTCATGCCACACTTACAAGCTGGTATCAGAAAATGTCAAGTTTTCTAACATGCCAACAGATGGCAGCACAAGGCTTCACACACAGTCACAGGGAGCACCTACTTTCATAAGTCAGTGTGCGAAAAGACATCATCCTGTGTACATCGAGAGCTGTGCAACCGGCGCTATCCTGATCAAGTGTGTTTTCATCATGGACACCATCAAAAAAAAACAAAAAACAAAAAAAAACACATCAGGCACAGGTTCACTGTAACACAGGACATTTCATTCTAATTAGTCATGAGGTGTTGATTTAATTTCATGGTATCAATTAAATAGTAGCTCCTTCCCAACAATTTATATTCAGCGTGAATATACATTATCGTTTCTATAGAAACAATTTTGAATACAACTTGTATAGTAGACTAACAAAACTCATTCATAGTTCATTGAAATTAAAAAATATTACTGCGTTCTGTCTTTGTGTTTTAAACTTATGGTGCTACACAGACCACAGTTTCTACTCTCTATTTTGCAACTTGTGCAAGTTTAAAGGTCAATGGGGTTAAAGCTGTAAGTTCAACGTGAACACAGTGTACAGTGACAAGACAATGGCGAGCAGGAAAGACACACGCTGCTCAGGTTTGAGCCACATGAGTTTTTCTTGTGTCCCCCCCTGGAGCACAGTCTTCCTGCTTGAGATTTTTTTCCTTTTTTTGTTGCTCTTCCTCCATTGAAATGCGGACATTGATTTATAGGAGGGTTTGCTGTCGAAGTTCATTGGCAGATAGGCTACTAATGAGGGGAGCAGCGCCCCGAGCACCATGAGAGCTTTGTATGGATCTACGGGATGAAATCATATTCAGGTGTCAATCTTGCACTGTATTAATAAATCCCGCTGGAGAAGGGTTATTGTTGCAGGGCTGCTACCATGGCCACCCCGCCATTTCTCTCACTGTTTTTTTTTTTCCCCTCTTTCCTCTTCCTCTCTCTTTCTGCCTCATTCTCTCCTGAGAAAAAGAGAAGCAATCAGAGGCCTGTTATTAGAGCTGGGGGCTAAAGTGAAGGAGTGGGGCTCTAGCACCTCTATAGTAATTTCTCTCATTACACGCAGCACACAAATACAGAGAGAGAAGCACAGTGGGTCTGGGGGAGAGAAAAGCAGAAGAATAAAACGAACCCAGAGGATGTTTCAGTGCCAAAAGATCTGCTGTCTGGATGCCCGAGGTGCATGTGGCACACGTCTCAAACAGAAAAATGATTGCTTAAATGCTCAGCAAGACAGAAAGACACATTACTGACCTTCACCATGTCCTAGATTTTTGGATTTTATGTGACAATATGACAATTCAGCCTTCCAAAATACATAACCTTCACTTGTAGCAGGTGAACAACATTGTTTGTATTTTTTTTTTATTTTATTTATCTAGATAGACAATATATGTATGATAGTAATAAATCTAAATAATATAGATACACAAAGTGCTTGTAGTCATTTTATATACATAGCAGAGAGGGTGTACTTACTTTTGCTGCTAGTTATTTTGACAATAATGGCTGTATGTTGAGTTATTATCGGAAGACACTAAATCTGTACTGCTATACAATAAAGGTTAAACAAGCTGCACACTGACTACTCTAAAAATATCCAAGTTTTATTATTATAGTGTTGTTCCTTTAAAAGATATACAGAAATGGTACTAGTTATAGTAGAAATATTATTAACATTAAACTTTAAACACATAAAAAAAAATATATAAATGTAATAAATGATAATAATAAATGCATATATTTATAAATCACTTATTTTATAAATAAATGAATGAAAATCGAAATAAAATTGAATTCCGAATACAGTGGAACCTCGGAGCTCGCGAGGGTTAGGGACCAAGACCCGTCGCGAGTTCCGAATTTTCGGGACCTCTTGATACACCCCTTCCAACCCAGTAAAAACCCAAAGAACACTATACGAAATCGATTTAAATGAGTAAATAACACTAATTCACTCCATAACACTTAATTATTAGACAATTTTAATGAGATAAACCTTGATTAGAAATGTTAAAACTAGCGTTTTGAGCAGCTCGCGGTTGCTCACGAGCCGATCTGAATGAGAGTCGCCGGTCGGAATGAAAGTCGCGAGCATGCGAGGTCGCGAGCGCTGAGGCCGCGAGCTCCGAGGTTCCACTGTATATCCAATCAATCTTATTTATAATGCATTAAAATTGCAAAAAGCTTTGATGAGAAAGATTTTCATATATTGATCTGTTTGTTCTAATATTTGTTTCTATAAGAACATAAAGGATTCTTTCCATAAACAGATTTTAAAATGTGTGCAATTGTTGGTATGCTAAATCTTTCTTGATATGTCGATGTTCTTTAATACAGTATCTAACTAGATATGAATAAAAAATGTGAATAAAAAAAGTATATATATATATATATATATATATATATATATATATATATATATATATATATATATATATATATATATAAAAGTATATCAATTGTTAGCATTGAAAAATATGTTTCTTATATAAGAGATATAATACTTCAGGACGTGCAGATATTGGAATTTAATTATAACAAAAAGGCTTTGTGGGAAGTTTTTCTGACTTATATTTATCTAGCACGAGTAATTCCATATAATACATCATAAACCAAAGTAAATGCTCACAAATAATAATTCAAAACTCTTCAGTATGTGACTTTGTAGTGACAGGGTATGTAATGCATTGTGATTGCTTCTCACACACTTACACACTTGGTGCAGAATTTCACATGCAAGTTATAATGCTACTGAGTTTGGTATTCAAATGCACTCGGTAGCAAACCATGTGTGTCCCATTATGAATTTTTACAGGTTACTATGACCCACTACAATAAATTCAATATTATGAACATGTCCTATGAACTTTATTCCCAATAATGCCTGGAATGAGGCTGTATAATGTCTCAGTAGTTAGCTATAGTCACCTGTTGTTATTGGAAAGAATGCCCAGATCTTTTTTATGCATTATTTAGTTTGCCATTTTATAGAATTGTGTTCAACTAGGAAGAGTAACTGTACATATGAACCAATATAAACACTTTGTTACACAGGATCATTCACTTCAGCATCCACATAATAGTTTTGAAGCGTATATTAGCAAGAAATGTGAATGGATTTGATCTACAACCAATATTGTTATCGTATATACTGTACCCACTCATTCACTAGTAATTATCAGTTCTGTTCCATAGTTTAGTTTAATATTTTGACAAAGTTTTTTTCCCCCTAAAGTATTGAGCTCATCCGAAATTGAAAACCGACACTCTCAATGTCAAGAGTTCTTGCGAAGGCCCATCACATTTTGAGCCTAGATGACTGTTCTTAGCCAAGGAGACTTCTCTAAAAAAAGACTTTCAAATTGCTTGAAGTGACAGTGAGGTTTAAAAGCACATAAAATAGCTTTCCTTTACAAATGGTGCTCCCTACACAGTGGACTAAATTGTAATGCTGTGACACCAAGTTTGAGGACTTCAAAAGTCTTGGGCCATTCATCCAGGTTCTTATAGACCACCACTAACTCAAAGAGAGATGAAGGGGGTGTATATGTAATGTGTAACATCAGCCATTTGACTTATGTGTTATTCTGTTTTGTAGCATTGCCCATTAAGAGAGTGGTGGAAGCTTCCAGAATTGTGGAGTGTGCCCCTAACGAGGTCTTGTCTTTTTCACTCATTACACCGCTTATATTCTCTTAATGGGCGCCGAACACTTCTGTGATTCGTTCACAGCCTAATGGAGAGACTCCTAACCATGGCAACGGCTCAACGGTGGCCGTGGTAACTGTCACCATCGACACTGAAACGGGAGGAAGCACAACAAAGGCAATTATCCCTGTTTAAGAGCAAGTCTAGATAATTGCCTGGAGATGCAAGGAGGAAAAAGAAGGAGGAACAAGGACATCATTTTCGAAGGAAAAAGTCAGGAAGCGATAGAGCCAAAGAGGCGGGGACACATCTAAGCGGAGCGACGGAGCCGTCGCGCTGATGTGTGGTATTAAATTATCATTGGCCGCTTTAGCTTAGCCCCCGAAAGGACAGCTAACAGTCTGACCTCGTGTTCTTATATCACGAGATGACAAGGGTGTATGAGCTCCGGGGCTGCAGGTCCTGCAACACTCAGCATACTGAAAAGGTTAGAGCTGTCACACAGGCTCACACTCCTCATCCACAGACAGTCATGAGAAACATTTTCATCTGAATAAGTGAAGGTGGAAAGCAAATAATTGTGGGTGAATTTACTAAACAATATAACATCCAAAGTTGTCACTAGGTGGATCCGTTAAGGATCTGGAGCCAGAATTAAACCTGAGGTGGGCGTGGCCTACACCATAAGCCCTGCAATTGTAACCAAAAAAAACAAAATAAACCGATGTATAAATGCCAGTATTTTCAGCATGGGCTTTGATTCCTGGTTCTGACAGCTGCTTGATGCACCCAGCACCAGTCAAACATATAGTCATGGAGAGAGTGTGAGCCGCCATTAAAAATCTCCTTCCATCTTCTCTCTTGTTTATTTTTTCCTTTATCAGTATGGATTCATGTATTTGTTATTGAATTTTTCTACTTTCAATTCATTTTGTCTTCAATAGGCTAAAACAGGTGAACATTGTCCATGCAATTACTCCATACCTCCAAAACACACATCTACATAGCAGAAGGGTGTAGGGATGTAAGGAGGAGGGGATTTCAGCATGTAGGTGGGAGAAATGTGAAAAACAATCATGGCGAAATTCGAATTTTTCTAAACACACACTTAGCGTAATCTAGCGCCGAGATGAGCGGAAACAAAGGAAGTGTGTTCAGACAGAGTCTGGGTGTCTGTGTCTGCCCCGCACGCCCACGCAGGCAGCCCCCAAAAACCTGGCAACCGGCACGCTTTTTTTAGAGCACATTCTTCATTTCCTTGACATACAGAACGTTAAAGTTATTTTCACCCCGCTGTTGTTTGTGGAATTTGATTGGTCAGAATGTTGCTAAGCCAAAATTTCTGCTCGCTCCAGCAACAGCCGAGCGCCGGCCCCCTGCTGAGAGGAGGGAGGGGGACCGAATGCGTCTGATTGGCTCCTTCGCTTTTCCATAGTGCTCCCCTCATCCAGTGCGCTAATTTATTCCGAGTGTGTCACACTCCTGTCTGAAGTGTGCGTCTTGCGCTGCCTCACGGCTGTGGCATCTGTCTCACTCTAACAGTAAGGAAAGGTGGCAAAGCTAGGTGTGTGTGTGTTCTGACAGTGAATGCATGAGCCAATAAGTGAAGTGTGTACAGGAGGGGTTTGTGTGAATGTGCATGTGTTTGTGTGCGTTTGTGTGTTTGTGTGTGTCTGGCAAACAGATGCACATCTCAGTTTGAGGGGGGACAGGGGGGATCAAGGGCACACCCGATGCCAAGGAATGAACATGAATCTCTGTCAAACTTATTCACAAGTGCATTAAAAACAGGCAAATTAAAAAGGGGACATTCAATTCATGATTTAAGCTGTTCAAGCCGATTAATTAAAACAACAACAACACAAAAAAAGAAGAGAGGAAAAAAAAAAAAGAGAAAAATGTCAAAGCCATTCAGAGCAGAGACAGAAAAACACAAAACTGGCCCAGTGCCAGACACCGCATGTCTCCACTCCCAGTGAGAATGCAATCGACAGGATACATTTATTCCGTTCGAATAATTTAATAAATTGATTATTTATTCATTTAAACGGAACCGAGAACAACAATCCGTTACGCAATACGCACTGTATCGTATTTAACACACTATAGCATTATCATACAAACAAACCAGTCTCCGATTGGATGCCAGAGCAGTGCCATGTGCCATAAGCCATAAGTTAGACATAATTTAATTAAGAATCGCCTAATGCTATTCGTCACATGCTCAATGGATGCGATCGATTAGCGAATTTAAAAAAAGATTGTTTTAAATCGAATGATTTTGCAGAAATATGAGGAGAGAAATGCTGACTGAAGGTCAGACTGGGTTTGGAACTCAATTAAATATAGGCATATGAGTATTATTTTTTTTACGCTGATCTCACAGGACAAACCCGAGCACTCATTAGCTTTTATTCTCCACTGAATAGAAATGAATGGGATCTAAAAACATGAATAAGCTCTGCATTTGAGTCACAGCATGTATTTCATCTACAGGCAATTTACCATTAGTCATGCACTGAATAAAATGCGTAGTGATGTCAGTTTTGAATAAGACTAAGTAACATGACGCTATATATAAGTTAATATGTTACTATACTAAAGTCATCTGTGTAACTACATTATTTTGTCTTTCTACAACTGTATAAGGTTTAGTCTTTAATCAAGTGTCTCTAGACCATTGTCACTGTACTTAAACCTTCCATGTCAATGTACTATCATGTTATATAAATAAAAACATGACTATGCTCACATTTGTCCTTTAGTCTACAATTGTACGTGTGTATGCCATGGCCCTACACTTTCACCTGTCAGACCCATGTTGCCATGCTGCGATGTATCTCTGGTGGTCTGCTTTGGAACTATATGATATATACGTTGACAGACAAATTCACTAAATGCCATTAATCTTGCTTGATTATCAATTAATAATATAAGCAGTTTATAGGTGACGATAGATAGGCAGAGTTCAGGGCATGGCATAGGTACCTAGTAGCTACCTGGTTCTACACCAATGTGCCTATGCCATGCCACTATGCTCCTGTGAGTCACAGCCTTCTCACTATCCTGTAATGTATCAATTCAATAGTCTACTCTTACAATACTGTTCTTGATTATACCTCATTCTACTATTCCACTATTCTACTATGTACCACATGACTATAATATTCTACTATGTTATTATTCAAATATGTAATTTTGCTTCAACTTACAATATAACCATATTACTTTATTACGTATACCATGCCATTATACAACAGTGTGTCTATAATGAAGTTTGCACTATAAGATTTTGATAATCAAGCACTATTACTATACAATTATGCGATTATACCCACTATACGACTATGTACCTATTCTATAATCAGTACTATGCTATATATGCTATACCATCCCAAGGCATCCTAAGATTGAGCCAGCTTCAGTCGTGTCCCACCTCATTAAGATTGTGGACCTTTAAAGAAGTAAATGCCTACCCCGCAAACATTCCGAACCATCTAGAGACGTACCATCGCCATTTGGATCCCACTTCAAGTGGACATTGGATTAAATTTGAGTGTTTAACAGCTCTGGCATGAAGAAGCTGGTGTTGGATCTGTGATGATCTCAAATGTTGAGCAATTTTATGAGTTGCTCAGTAGCTCCTGGTTCCACAACTTCAACTAACTGTATAAGACTATAGAAAGAACACTAATCATAATCTTACATTCTGGTGCTCATGTTAGTTCTCACTCTCCAGTGTTCTGTGTTGTTTTAAAGACTATAATTACACTCTTGATGTCAACCAAATTAGGATGGGTTCCCCTTTTGAGTCTGGTACCTCTTGAGGTTTTTTCCTTATAACATCTAAGGGAGTTTTTCCGGGTCACAGTCACAATGGCTGCTCATCAGGGATATACACACATCGTTCACCTTGACTCTAAAATTCTGTAAAGCTGCTTTGAGACAATGTCCATTGTGAAAAGCCCTATAGAAATAAACTTGACTTGACTTTGCTAAACAACTAGTTTATATCATTATACTGTTACTGTAATTAGATCTGCCACTATAACACAATGCACCTGTGCTAAGTTTGTTGTTACTCTACTTCTAATAAACTATGACACCATAATACTACGTGTTGATGCAGTCTTTGCTGTTACTATTTTACTATGCTTTTTTACTATGCAGCTGCATTTAAATATACACTATAATCTACTCTGCAATAGTATTATGCACCTTTGCCAAATTCTGCTACAGTAACACTGTATTGCTACTGTAATTAGTTCATTGTACTGCCTGTTATGCGTCACAGTAAAGTTTCCTTTTGCTATACCACTATGTAATTGTGATATGGCAATACCACCGTTTGTCTATGCGAGTGTGTCTGCCTATACAATGACATTTTATTACTTTTTATTTGTGCTTCATTGTGACTGTGCTGCCAAAAAAACGCTTGTAAACTGCCTATATTGTTAATGCAGTACTGTGACTATCTGCTGCTGTGCTTCATACCAAAATCATACAGCTACAGTATATCAATACCGCAACAGTGTCCCAGCTGTGCTGATACTGATCTACCACCCAGATAATATCTGGACAGTAGTAGTCCTGTGAGAGGATATTTCCTCCTAAGGCCATGCTGGAACCATTGCTTTGTGAGTCCATACTTATGCAATATTTAGTCAATATTGAATCTTGGTGGAAGCTTTAATTCTTCTGTGAGAAGCCAGAGGTTATGCACTACATGTTGTTTGAATAACCTTGGTGAGCTTTATCCATGAATACACTGCAAGTGGTGAGACCATCATACCAAACTGCTTCTGAACTAATTCAACCTTGTTCAACTTGTATAATACATCATATAATTGATCCACTTCAGACGGGTAAAGCACCTCGAGCGTTAAGTGAGTATCTACTTCTGTAAACTCACTCACTGGGAGGATATCGATTACTTTTACTCTCTGCAGAGACGAGAAGAGATTTTGGTTTTAGTATATTTACCGACTCAAATGGTCAAGAAATTTAAGATGTACTTGCATAGATGTATTCTGTGATAAGAAATGTACAATATTAAGCTAATTTCATAGACTTGAGTTACAATAACAAATTGCAGCTTCAGCTTATGAGACTCGTAGTGAAAGTTGTTAATAAGAGAGATTAGAGGAGAATGGACAGAGTTGACAGAAATTCTACATTAGTTCAAATAGTCAACCTTTACAAACGTGCTGAACAGGAAAGCATCTCTGTAATGCATGTTGAACCTTAAAACTAACCCTAATCCTAACTTTTAAAAACACAGAACACTATATGGGGGTCCAGTCCTGTTAGTCAACAATAGGAAGCTAAGGCTACAGTGGGCACAGCCTGTGTTTTTTGTGCAGACATGTAGATGGTAAGGTCAGAATTTTGCATTGAGAGGATGAATTTATAGACCCAACCTGCCTGACAATTAATTGATTGTTGTATTTTTTCTCTCCACACACTAGTCCCCCTAATAACAATTGATTACCATTTAATATCAAAGGCTGAACTATTCCTGAACAAGTGCCACAATTTACCCATCTAATAATGGATTCCTCTTGCATTATCATTCACAAGTCATTTCAAACTGGATACACAAACAATGGGTTTACTGTATTTTAGTGGCCTTCCTAGTCACCAGTACAACACCATTGGCATGTGGTAGAACAGGAGATTTGCAGCATGATAATGCAGTTGACATCTTTGCAGCAATTTTGTGATGCAATCAAGTCAACATGGGTCAGAAACACAAATGAATATTTCCATGCAGGAATTGAATTGAATGAAGGAAGGAGAGGAAGGAAACCACTAGTAAATGTTGATATAAATATTTGTTTTTGTCATTTGTTATTATTATTAAAGTAGTTTCCACTATTTAAGTACGTATCTATCTATCTATCTATCTATCTATCTATCTATCTATCTATCTATCTATCTATCTATCTATCTATCTATCTATCTATCTGTCTGTCTGTCTGTCTGTCTGTCTGTCTGTCTGTCTGTCTGTCTGTCTGTCTTATCTGTCTGTCTGTCTGTCTGTCTTATCTGTCTGTCTGTCTTATCTATCTGTCTGTCTGTCTGTCTGTCTGTCTGTCTGTCTGTCTGTCTGTCTGTCTGTCTGTCTGTCTGTCTGTCTGTATGTCTGTCTGTCTTATCTATCTGTCTGTCTGTCTGTCTTATCTGTCTATCTATCTATCTATCTATCTATCTATCTATCTATCTATCTATCTATCTATCTATCTATCTATCTATCTATCTATCTATCTATCTATCTATCTATCTACAGTTCAACCCTTGATACACATGAGGGTTACGTTCTGTAACCCCTTGCGAGTAACGAAAAATGGATCCTTTAATGGATCCTTTTTTAAAGGGAAATTGTACATGTACTGTACAGTAAACTTAACAAAAATGTTTAATTAATGTCATAAATGTAATATTTACTAGTTTAAATAAATAAAACAATAATAAAATAGTTTTTTAAACATTTGCATGTCATTTATTAGTACAAACTCTGTTTTGAAATGCTGCTCTGAACTTTCGAGCCACTCACGGCTTCTAGCAACTATCAGATTTTTCGTGTTCCAAATAAAAAGTCGCAAACTATCAAGGTCCCAAGTGTCAAGGTCACCAGTATCAAGGTTCCACTGTGTGTGGGTGTATATATATATATATATATATATATATATATATATATATATATATATATATATATATATATATATATATATATATATGCATGTACTCTAATGTCATGTAAGAAGGCATTGAATAAAATCCGACAAAGCTGAGACATTAAGCACTCTTCAGTAATTTTAAACCAAATGGGCCGCCCAAAAATTCAAGTTAAGCACCTGCATAAGCCGACTCTGAATATGGAGAACTCCCTAAATAAATATTCACATAGCTTTTGAACTTAAGTGTGTGTGTGTGTGTGTGTGTGTGTGTGTGTGTGTGTGTGTGTGTGTGTGCATGTACATGTGGTTGATGTCAGCTTGGCTCTGACAATTTCAGTATTTTTACTCTAAGCAGATTTTCTCTTTTTTCAGTAGGAATAATGCATATTAAGAAAACAGCTCTGTGTTTCTGGTTTTGGCAGGCGCCGCTCTCGGCCAGTTAATTGCACTTGGCAGCCAGACGGGAGCGAGTGTGTAGTGTGTAACTGCTGCCACTGTTTTTTTTTTTTGCTTCTTTTTTTTTTTTTTCTTTGAATCAGGCCCACTAAAAGGCACAAAGTTCTCCAAAATAGTTTACTTTTGAAGCGTGGACACAAATACTTATGCCATGTAGTTTTTGAGGGGTACAACAGAAAAGCATTACTGAATAAATAAAATCAATTGCAATAAAATAAAATTAAAACAAACAAACAAACAAACAACTGAAAGGATTATTGACATGTATTCATAGATTGTGTATTAATTTCAATCATTGAGTGTATTGTGCATTATTTATCAAAATGTTCAAATTTCGTTTTCAATTTATTTGTATTACTAATGCTTAAAACCAGCTTATTCGTAAGAACGAGTACATTTCTTGGACTGTATGTCTCATTGTGTGTCTGTGTGTGATTGATTCAGAATATAAATCAGTGTGTTTGCACCCTGCGACTCCACCGCTGACAGAGATTAAACGAGCCAATCAGCAGCCAGCGATGTCTTTGTTCACCTCGCGTTATCTCTGGGGGCTGCCGTCATCTGAGGAAATACAGCCTTGCTGTGATGGATGTGCATGCCACACACACACACACACACACACACACACACACACACATTTACATTTCACTTTTTCTTCTTTGAAAACCTTTTTTTTTAGTGTTTACTTTATCAGCTATCCGAATATTGCATTAACAAAGAGCCGGCAAATCTCTAGCTGCAGCCATGTTTCTTTACTCTCAATAGCCTGCTAATTAAAATAAAGCAAACACAATAACTGCTGCTTAATGACTGTGCTGCAATACGGACGTAAAGAGAGTGTCTTCTCCATTGTAATGCGTTTAAATATCCAATTAATTACAATTTGTCAGCAGGTAATCACATAAAAGGGACGAAGACAATAACCTGGAATTGTTATGAGGTCAGATAAGGAGGCGGTCCCTTTTTGGTAAGCGTCCCGTATACGCTGCTAACTCATAAGCGACTTCAATAATGTAATCATGGGAAATGCTAACAGAGGATAAGCATTCTAGGAATGAGGTTTTGTCAAGGTTAATGAGCATTCGAGCGCAGGCATTTGTTTATTCATCTCATTTGTTTTCTCTTATCTTGATCTCCAGACAAAAAAGAATTAACACATAAGAAATCCATTCTTATATTAGACACCTTTGACCTCTGTGTTCTAGTTGAGTTGCTTGAATGGAGAAGTGTGCTTAGCTTCTTTCCAATCATCCACAGGCTCATCCTAAATGCACCTTTTTGCTCGACTGTAAGTGAATCATTAGCAATTTTAAACTCCGGATACCTTTAAATCGCTTTCAGACCATGCCATGTTCCAACCTCAGCATCAATAATTAATAGCCAGAGATGAAATATCTGTGGCGTAATGAAAGAAAATAGGTAATTATTTACGTTACGGTGCATTAATCACCTGTCCTTTATGTCATTTGTTCGCTTACTGTTATTACCTCTGCATGTAGCGGCGTAGAGCGGAGAAAAGGGTTTGCATTTTTTTTTTTTTTATTCCTCACGCTTTTGATGATTCTACCAATTCGATGCAATGCAGGCGAGTTGATCTTTGCGAGTTCAGACCGTGTCATATTCAGCTCCATTATTCCTCGCAGCATTCCCCCATGCGACTGAGGAGACCGGATCGTCTTTGACAGAGTTATTGAGAATATGGAAATAACTCTTCCGTAATGAGCAGATGTGAGCTTGGCAGCAGGGGAATCCCCCCACCCCTCATTCCCCCGTCTCCCTCTCTCTCTTTCTCTCTCTCTCTCTCTTACTCTATCTCATTTTCACTCCATCTCTGACTGTCAAATCATTGCATTTTATAAGCTCCATGATGCCTATAGGTCAGTTTCTGTCTGCTCATGACCATATATAGTGTGTATGGTATTTATTTTTCCTCCAGTTTTGGCCTATAAACTAAAAAAGCCTGTAAATCAATATAATAATAAGATTTCTTCTTCTTCTTTTTCTTCTTCCTATTATTATTATTACTATTAAAATCAATATAACATGATGGCATGATATAAGATTGCTCTTTCAATTGCTGAGTCTCTTATAACTGTAATGAACTATTCTGAAACAAGAAACATGAACCACTCATCTTTTTATTTGACTTTTTTCCCTGAATCATTTCTACTGAATCCATGCTTTTTTTTTTTTTTTTTTGCTGTAATTTTTTTTTTTTTAGCTCTGCTTTGGCCACACCCCCTGAGTCTTACTATTATTATTATTACATTGATTCATGTGTCTATTGTACATCCTGTTTATATATATATATATATATATATATATATATATATATATATATATATATATATATATATAGTATATAAAATGTATAGTCCTATTTGGTTCTGAAATATTTCCTTGTAAATATTGATTCATCCTAGGTTATCCGTATCTGATCTGATTAGTGTTCAGGAAGACTCTACTTTACTGAGAGGGGGCTTTGCCCTGTGCCATATGGGTACAAATGAAGCCACATCGATCAAAACCATGACATATTCGATCACAGAGTAGAGAGAGAGAGAGAGAGAGAGAGAGAGAGAGAGAGAGAGAGAGAGAGAGATTTTTTCTTTCTATCTTCTCCATCTTCATCACTTTCAGAACTGTGCAATCTTTAATTCTTTATTCTGATTGGTCCGCTGGTGTTGAGTTTGCTAGAACAGCAGCTTTGGTAGTAGTTTGGAATGTAATTCAAATTAAAGGTTCAAATAAATGTGATTTTATTTTTGATCTTGTTTCTGGAGTAACAACATACACCAGAGATTTCTAAAGGAGGTCTGATAATAAACAGGTTCTAAGTGTTTGCGAGTGTGTGTGTGTGTGTGTGTGTGTGTGTGTGTGTGTGTGTGTGTGTGTGTGTGTGTGTGTGCGTGTTCATTGGCATTAAGTAAACCATACAGACTAATTAATGACTTGATGAGTTTTTTTGCAAGGAAACGCACTTGTTTTTGGAAAAAAAGCAGTGTTTTTCAGAACCAATAACCACTGGTGAGGAGTTTGTAGTCAGGCGGAAAACATTGTAGGTGGTCTGTAGCTTCAAATGTAACTACAAGGGAAAAATGTATGTATTATTGGTTAAAACATTTGATTAAATTATTAATAAATCACACCACATTGGAAATTCTGGAGATTTTTTCATCCATTCCATCCATCTATCCATCCATCCATCCATCCATCCATCCATCCATCCATCCATCCATCATGTTCAAAGTGCATTTACATGCAAACACACATCATAATTAAGCAGTTAAGCACAACATTACCCACTATCATTAAATGACATTATACTTTCAATTTCATGCGGTGCTTCATACCTCAAACTAAATATTTTGTAGTATTTCATTATCATACAAATAATTTAAACCAGATTTAAATTTACCTTGATGGGAATCTGCTTTGCCTATAAATTGCCAAGTCTTCATGTCTTGCTTTACATACCTATACTTTTTCCTATTATAAACATCATGTCCATTTGTGAGCCATCACCAAAAGTATGCCATCTGCACTAAAGTATTTGGACACTGACTTTTCTAGACATAAGTGTTTCTTCAACAAATTGTTACCATGAAATTGCATCGCAATGCCCCTGTGCACAAAGCAAGCGCCATGAACACCTGCTTTACATGGATTGCAATAGAAGATCTTAAGTGGCCTGCTATAGAGTTCTGACTTTAACCCTGCTGAACACCTTTGGGTTGAAATGGAACGCTGACTGCACCCCATGCCTCACCATCTCACCTAAATCATCACCTGATGAAAAACACTTGCGAATTTCAGGTGTCCACGAAGTGTCCATACCATGTCTAGAAGGTGTTTCTGGAAGCTGTTGTAGTTTCTACACAGCTTTAAACCTTTCAGCGAGCTCTGTGCAATACTTATTGATCTGATCTCTTTAACACTGTGCAGGCGACCACTGACCTACGGCTAAATCGAGCAAATCTATTACTCTGGGTTATGCATGAATTCAGGAAAGTAACAGTTAATGATTTTGGTATTTGGTGCTTTTAGGCTGGTGATTTCTTTTTCCTCTTCTTAAGCCATATGGGAGTTTTATGTCTTTTAGGTGTGTCGATATTATGCAGCTAAGGAAAAAAAAAAAAGCTCTTAGATTTAGACCCTTATTGTACTCTTTTAGTAAATTCCTATACAAGAGAGATGTAATAGTGACACGGGTATCTTTTCTATTGATTCAAATCAGTTTAGTTTGATTTCTAGACCACATTTAGCAATAGACATTGTCGGCTTTAGTCCACATTTGCTCTTCAAATAACCAGTCTTCTGGGAGGATGTTCCACTAGATTTTGGATTGTGATTATAGAGATTTGTGTTAATTCAGCCAATAGGGTGTTAGTAAGTCAGGTACTGATGTATGTAAGGATGCCAGGGGTGCAGTCAGCATTCTAGTTCATCCCAAAGGTATAATTTTAGTTCAGTTCTAGAGCAGGAGATCTTCCACTCCGTCCCATAATCCATGTCTTCATGGAGATGGCATTGTGCACAGGTGCATTATCATACTGGAACTGTTGTGGGTCTCCTTGTTAAAGTGAAGGAAAAATGTAATTCTGCCGCACCCAAAGACAATCTATATAAATGTCTGCCTCCAATTTGGAGAAGAAGCATAATGTATACGGCTGAAAAGTTGTGTTGTGTTAGTACTTTTGTCCAGATAGTGTATTTGGATGTATATTTAGATCCATAATGAGCAAATCAGAGAAGACAGAGTGGAAATAGGAGAATTAATACGTTTTGGTGATCATCATAGTGATTTATTTCCCCTGATCATTGAAGCAAAGCACTCTGAGTCTAAAAAGCTAGCGGGACTTGTGAAGACCAACAGCACAGCTCTGTCTTTGAGTGATTGGTGATATCCAAGAAGATGTGATTGACAGTGATATTCCCTTGAGGTTCAAATCTTTAACTCTAATTCAAGCAAGCTCACCTCTTCTGCCACATGGGTAAACTCGCTATCATATTCATGCACAGTCGTTTGAACAGCACGCTCCAATGCGTCACAATGAAACACGCTTTGCGCCTTGTGCTTTAAACTCCAATGACTCGCCACCCCCTGGAGCTCACACTGCTCTTCCATGGGTATCGAATCAGCAGGTTCGCTTGCACAAGCGACGCTCGAGACGCGTGCACCCTCTGCCCCGTCATCCTGATCTGCATCAGCATCGACTGATGCAGCAGTGCTACGAAGCAGCAAAAATCATGCTGATTTTTTTCAAACACAATTGTGTATTTATAGTACTGTACACACCACTTTCTTTATGGAAACAACTGTATTTTTTGAAGAAAGTTCCTGCTCCTCATCCTTATTATATTTATTTATTTTATATATTTTACTTCCCTATCCTTTCGAGGAACTGGGATTATATCCATATATCCACATATCCATAATTATATTTGCATCCCTAAAGAGTGAGCCAGAGCTCACTCATGCCTGGGATAGCATGAGGAAATGACCTGGAGAGGAACCAAACTCAAAAGTCACCCCATCTTCATCTGGGTGGCACCGAATGTTCATTCATTATAGTTCCATCATTGTTAAGGTGTACTGTTTATTGATGGGTTCTAAAATGCAGAGCTGTTCATGCTAACTATGATCCTAAATGACTATACTTTTAGTCTATTATACTAATTACAGTTTAAATCCATTCTCATTTCAGTTCAGTAACTTCATGCACCTTTAGGCTGTTCATGTGGAACCACCCTCAGCTGCAGATCCAGAGGTACAGCATCATGATGAATCAGGTAGACCTTGATAGAAGAAAGGGCCAGAAGTTCTGGTTATTGGTACCTCAGGAAATTACCATTTACAGCATTTTCAAGACACCCTTATCCAGAGCAACTTAAAGGCATCTCATTTATACAACTGAGGGATAAGAACATTGCTGAAAGGCTTAGCAGCTTGGTGGTGCTGACATTTGAACCCACAACCTTCTGATCAAAAGTCCATTGCTTTAAACATTGACCTACCACATCCCTGTCGTACACGTATTTTGCTTTTCTGCTCACCACTGTTATAAAGAGTGGCTATTTAAATCGCTATAGCTTTTAATATCTTGTTATTCTCTCATCAAAAAGGCATTTCCATCTACAGTGTCTTTCTTTCAGCATTCCCCTCCGGACCACCTTGTAATATCCAGGTTAAAATGTTTACCTTCACTAAAACATCCTTCACCAATGGACACCTTGAGCCTGAATGAATTGAAAAGACCAGAAAGCTACCAAAACCTTCACTGATTGTCATGAACAGTTTATTTGATTTCATTAAGGCATACATTAGTCACAAAACATATTCTATTTGTAGGGGGAAAAAAATTGAGCACAGCATAATAAGTGCACTAAAAGCCCTACTACCAAGGCCTCTATAAATGACTGCGCAATTACCACAGCTGTGCATTTGGACTCTATGTGTATTCCATTAGAGATGTTCATTTACAGATCAGCTTGACCAAACAATTATATTTCTGGCCATTGCATCTCGTTTTACTTTGCTTATTTATTCAGTATCATTATGCCATGCTCACTGTGGCACAGCAAGGAATTTTGCCATCTCACAGGGTCCTGGGTTCAATCCTGAGCTCCGCTTTGGTGTTTCACATGTTCTTTCTGTGTCCTCTGGGTCTCTACAAGGTTACTCCCAGCTCCCTCTCACTGCCCACACACATGCCAGTGAGTGAATTGGCAATGCTAAATTGCTCCTAGGTGTAAGGTGTGTGTGTGTTTGTGTGTGTGTGTTCATGGCACCATGCACTAGACCGACATCCCATCCAGGATGGATTCCCGCCTTGCATTCAGTATTCCCAGGATATAGCAGAAAATCTACCATTGTAAACTTTTACATGAAAATTATTATTTATTTAATGAATTAATGAGTGGTGCTTTACAGGAGTCTGAATCATTAACAGGAAGAAGTAAAAAAAAAAAAACATTTTCAATTTTTTTTCTTATTGTCTTATTTTTGTTTATGTTTTGTTGTTTTCTTGGAGCAGGAGTAAGAGAGAGTATGTGAGAGAGAGAGAGAGAGAGAGAGAGAGAGAGAGAGAGAGAGAGAGAGAGAGAGAGAGAGAGAGAGAGACAGAGAGAGAGAGACAGAGAGAGAGACAGAGAGGGAGAGAGAAAGATGCAAATGGGGCAAGCTAATGTGTGAACATATGTTTCTCTGTCATTAGCTTTTCCATTATCACTTATGAGAGCTGCGACTGATTTCATTGCTTACAGGCAAGCGTCGCTCTAATTGTAATTTCAGAGTGGAGCACGTGAGCACCGTGGATAAAGTAAACAGGTTGTGTCTTGAACACTGTTTTGTGAGAGAGGAAAAGCAAAACTTCTGTGTTTTCAATAAAAAGGGATACGGCAAATCGCTTGCTAATCGCATCACTTAGACGACGACTAAACTTTTCTCTATTTTTCGGCTTGGTTTTTACATTTTACACAATCACATCATCATCATCATCATCATTAAGTGACTCTGATGGAAAAAATCTTCAAAGTCAGTTATTATGACATTGCCCCCCAGGTGTTATGCTAACTGCTTTATTTGTACATTACATACTGTTCGTAATTGCTGTTGAAATAGGCATTGAATGCTTATTTAGCACTTATGTAGGTATGTTAAGCACTAATATGCCTGTGTTGTCTTATAAACACTTTGCTGAGGAACAGATTTTCACATTAAATTGATTACACTATTCAAAATCCTGTTTCAGAGGTCTAGCTTCTGGCAATCCAGATTGGTTAGCATGGTGTATTTTTTGTTTTGTCTGACTGACTTTTCCAGCCATGTGTGCTTCATCCCCAAAACTTTACCAAAATTTAAACACAATGTGGTACCATTAACTTTTCATTTCTCTTGAACTGGGAAACCCAAACTTGTTTCAGCAAAACACTTCCCCTGGGCACCAAGCAAACTTCATCAAGATATAGTTTACACGGGCTGGAGTGGATCTTGAATGACTTGCTATAGAGCGCTGAACTCAACCTACTGACAAATTTTCGATGAATTAGAACGCTGACTGCACCCCAGAACTCCTTCCCAGACGAATTTTCCTCAAAATCATACTCCAAAATATTGTGGAACATCTCAGAAGAGTGAAGCAAATACAAATCTTATGGTCAGATGTCCACAAACTTTTGTCCATATAGTGTACTGATGCTACTTAAATTAATAAATATAACTGCTATAATTACAACTAATAATACTGATAATAATTAATACAAATATTATTATTATTAGGATTAAAACACCAGAATATGAATATGTAGAATATGTAATTAAAAGCCTACCAGCATCTAAGTGCATTGTTTGAACTAAAAGAAACACATTTAGTAACACATCCAGCTCCAGGAATATTTTCAGCTCCCAATTTCTCACAAATGACCCACTTATTATATAAAAACACATCATTTGTCATTAGCAAAAGAATGTTTTTACAGTCTAATCAATGCTTAGGTGAAACTGGCGCGTAATTCATTGAAATGGCAACACGTCTTGGATCCACGTCTTTAAATGCTGTCTGTTAATGACTTACACCTGATGATGACTCCACCAACACATTCCTCTTGGTATTATGTATTATGTATATTAGGTATTATGTATATTAGGTATTATGTTCAGCACTACCCTATTAGTCAGTAATAACCATCGTTGTTTGACGTCTATCAGTACAATGCAAGCTTGATTTAAAAGTGTGTAGTGGATTGTAGAAGACAGTGGCTGATTTGCTCACAGGGTGTTGATTAAGATAGTAGTTTTAGCTGGAATACAAAAATCGGGGGTTTCAATACATTATTTATTTCTGTAGTTATGAAAAAGAAAGGAGTTTTCTGTCAGCATGTGGGGAAGGAAGACTTTAGTGTGACAATAAAATGGTGAAAATCTGAATATTTTTTAAGAGTATTCATGATCATTTCATGGAAGAATTGCCACTGGGTTACAAGAACATCCTGGGAACATGTCTATAGGTTTAAGAGCCACCATTTAAAATTACATATAGCACAATTTCAGGTGATAAACAAACATCCCTCAAAAGTTTCTTTAGAGAAGGCAGTAAAAAAAACAATAAAAATGCAAGAAATAATAATGGAGAGACAGCTGCGGAAAAGAAAAAGGAAAAAGGAGAAAGGCAGACATAAAAAATATGATGACTCGCATCTAGAATATGGTTTGATCACATGCTCCAAATCCCAAGTCTGTAATATGTGGAGAAAAATTAGCTAATGAGTCAAAGGAGATTTGATGATTTTATGTTTATTCATTGTTAATAATCCAGTCACACCTTCTTCAGTTTTTGTCTTTATTTATTTTTATTATTTTTAACATTGCGTTAATACTAAAAGCATCCCCACTATGAAAAAAACACAACAAGAAACAACAAAGTAGCCACCTTTCGCTTTGTTGACAGCTTTGAACACTTTCTGCATTCTCTCAGTCAGCCTCAAGAGTAGTCACCTGGAATGGTTTTCCAACAATCTTGAGGAGCTTCCAGAGATGTTGAGTGCTTGTTGGATGCTTTTCCTTCACTCTCTGGTCCAGCTCATCCAAAATCATCTCAACTGGATTTAGATTAGGTAATTGTGGAGGCCTGGTCAATCTGATGCACTCCATCACTATACCTCTTGAACAAATATCTCATAATCTAAAGCTTTATTTTGAGTCATTTTGAAAATAAATTATTGTCCCACTAATCAAGTGCACTTGATTGTAATGACCAAGTGTAGTCTATAAATTCTTTCTCCATTCTCTTTCTCTCTCTCTTTCTATCTGTCTGCATTTCTCTTGTTTGTATATAAAAGACTTGGCTGAAGGGAGTAATGCACAAATTGCCATCCGTCTCTCTCCAGCAGCGAATCAGGTGTTTGGTAAAAAGAAAGCACTTACTCCTGGAATCCTCTGGGATTTCTGCAGGGCTCCTGGTCAATATTCATTCTCCGAGCTGCAATGCGTGCAATGCACGACTACACATTCAAATCTATCAAACCCAGACCCAAAACTTAACAAACATGCTGCACTATACACTGTGTATACAATGCGTTGAGTTTATAAACTCATTAATCCTGATGTCATTAGTATTTTTTTTTTAAGAATTGAAGATTGTTTTGAGAAACTGTTAAAGTCAAACTGGTTGTAGATTAGCTTTTGAATTTTTATTACATTTTTTTTCCCGTCTTTTTTTAACACATGCTGGCCTGCTAGCTATTGTCCTACTGGGGCCTTATTAAAGCAGTACTGAGGAAGGAACCATACCGGAGTGAAACATTTGCATGTGAGGAAGGGGGAGAAGGGGGAAGGAGTGTGTCTGTAAGTGTAAAAATGGGGTGAGGGAAGGAAGATAAAGAGAGAGAGAGAGAGAGAGAGAGAGAGAAGGAGTCATGGGGAGGTATACTTGTGCAAGTGTGTATGTGTGTGAGTGTGTGTGCGGGTGCCATTAATGCCCTCCGGAGGCAATGCCAGACTGAGTCCTGGCTGATTGGGAAACTCAGAGACAAAGAGCCCCAAGCGTGAGAGGCCCCAGCCTGTAGTTAAGCCCCCAGCAAGGAGCCACCATTTCTGCGAACACGGCCCTCATTTAGCCTCCCTCCCTCCATCCTTCTGTCCATCCATCTACCCCTCAATGCCTTCCCTCGGAGATGGATTTGATTCCCTGATTGAAGAAAGGGCACTTTTACCTCCGCTGTGCCCTGTCATTTGCATGCTCATTTGCATAACACATTGCTAATTTCCATGTCTTGCTTTGCCATTATTTTGCCAGCGTTGTGCTCTTAGTCACGTGCTCACACACCGCCGTGATGTCCTCACAGTCAATCTGTTTTTCTCGCTGCATCCCATTATTGATACGTTTGCAGTGTTTTTTAAATACAGACTCTCACGGAAAACATTGTTTAAACAGGCCATATGTATACTAACATATGGGTAAGGAATGAAACACTGTTTTAATTTCTTATTGTCCAATTTGCCATTAATGAACATTTTTCTGAAAAGCATGATTCCCAATACCCAATTCCTATAATTGGGTAATTACTTATGAAATTTCCTTTAAAACGGTACATATAAGTTATAAATGTTTTTTTATAAAATACCATGAGAAATATTTATATGTATATACTAGTGTGTTTTATTAACAAATTAACAACTTCATCATGAAACATTACAAGTTGTATTAGTGAACGGCAAGTCTAAATGTTTACTATGAATAGAATAATATATTAGTATTCGGGATGTTATTTCGTTTAAATATTTAATCGCTATTATTCGCACGATTGTCATGAGTTAACTCGTGATTAATTGATACTTATTGCACATTTTTATCTGTTATAAAATGTACTTTAAAGTAATACTTTAAGTTTTTAATATTCTAATCAACATGTGCATGGACAAATATGGATGTTTTATGCAAATGTGTTTATTATTAGTGAAAACAAACTCACATAGAGCATACATACATAGAGCATTCAGACAAAATATTCTTGTAAATATTAATGATTATGTAAATCATCAGGACACTAAACAGAACTTTTGCTATGTTTCCAGTGGGACGGTTTTTATTGCCGGACATGCACATCATGGCTGATTTCGATGCTTGATTTAAGTTGAGTGAAGAAAGGATGCTGTGAATAAATGTGTGTTGCGTGAAAGGTTTTAATTTAGCCTTTTACATATTTTATTACTTATATTTGTAATATATTTGCAGAAATGTATGTTAATAAAATGTTTTTCTGTTAAAGTGTTATTATGTTAATTTTTACAGTCCTAATATATATATATAGTAATTACATAATGTAACTACAATAAATATTTATTAATAATTAAAACAATAAGATGCCTTTCTGGGGCCTCTGCCCAAGGCCCTTAACACTGCATCTGCTAAATTTTATTAATTTGATAAATACAAATCACTCTGCATAGGGATATCTAGCAAGGAGGAGGCCTGGGGTGCAGTCAGTATTTTCTATTCATCTCAGAAGTGTTCTATAAAAGACCACTTAAGATTTTCCAATTCAACCCATGTAAACCATATCTTCATAACCATAACACTCATAACAGGAGTATTGTGATGCTGGAGCAGGTTTGGGTCTCCTAGTTCAGGTTAAGAGAAACTTGAATGATCCATAGGCAAGTGTGTGCCTTTAACTCAGTGGTAACAATTTGGAGAAAAAACACCTACAGCTGGGAAAATCATGTGTCCTAATATGGAATATGAAATTGTAAATGTGTGTGTGTGTGTGTGTGTGTGTGTGTGTGTGTGTGTGTGTGTTTGTGTGTTTGTGTGTGTGTGTTTGTGTGTGCATGCATGTGTTTTCAAGATGATAAAGAGATCCTTCAGTCTGCAGGAGCTGATACAGTTGTCTGGTGGGATTATACACTGGGTACATAAGCCGGCGTCTGTCCACTGGTTATAGGCAAATTTTGCCTTCGTGCATAAAAAACTTTGCACCGGAAACAGAATGTAATAATTTTTTTGAAATATTAGAAATGATATTTTTCCTGTTGGCTGAGGTACAAATTTTGGAATGTGGAAATATAAAAAAAAAAGGGGGAATTGTTTCTTTTTTGTTTACTTGTTGTATTAAATGATGACAATGCAAATGTGTTCCAGGATCACATTGTTTCTGTGTGCCTAATGTTTTAATATTCACTTTGTTGCTTATTGTCATAATGTACATGTAATGCAATGATATTATTTGTATTTTTTGTTGGTGCTCCGAATTCATATTTGTAACTGTATAAGCCACACAGGAGCCTATTTATTTTTGTATGTTTATAAAATTTTATTTATATATAAATAATATTTTTATATGTAAAATATCATTTATAAATCCCACATTCTCTACATATATTGTGCCTCACACACATCTGGGTGTAATATAATTTCATATATATGTATATATATATATTCTTAGTGTAAACCAAACCAAATGCCATACTTCAAAACACATACATAAATACATAAAGTGTCCGTCAGAAGTCTGGCAACACCTATTGCTATTGTACATGTTCCATTTGTTGATATGTAACACTGGAATTGCGTCAAAATTAGAATTATTTGAACAGAAGAACTTCTGTGAGAACAGGTGAGAAGATGTTAGCAGTCTGCTTCACACCAACAGCCAAGCATAGCTGTGAAAGCTGAATCGTTTAGGGTTGTTTTGGAGCAGGAAAGATTAGAGACTTATTCCAGGTAAAAGAAACCAATGTGGCAACCATTCCATCCTTCAACACAGTGCAATTCCACCTGGACTGCAGCTAATTGAAACCAACTTGACCACAAGACAATGACTTGAAACCTCCAAAGCTCTGTATTTAGAGAGCAACCGGTCAGCTAAAGCGTTCTCTATAATGGATATAAATAATGGCCTACCCTGTCACCTCACCTAAATCCTATTGAACTGCTCTGGGATGAACGTAAAATCAAAAATGAATCTCCAACTAGTAGAGAACAAGTTTTACAAGAGGCATGGCACAGTAATTTCAGCTGAATGTTGAACTATCCAGATGCCAAGAGTGTGTAAAGCTGCTATTTTTTTATAAAAATAGACATCTGTGCATTAATATTTGTTCGGTCCAAGTAATTCCTCCTACTGTTAATTTACATAATTTGCTGCAAATAAACAAAAGAAACATGCAACTGTCTCTTAGAAATATTAGCTGTGTCCAAAATATTGACAGACACTGTACTATAACACTCATGTAAAATCTACTACAATTCTTTACATTATACTACTACATACATACATACATACATGCATACACTATATGAACAAACATTTGTGGACACCTGACTATAAGGATGACTATAACTGTGTATATGTAAAACTTTACAGTTTTAATATCTCCTCTAACCTTTCTAATAACAGCTCTAACCTTAATAACCTTCCAAACTTACATCTTTATATATAAAACATTGTTTTGAGATCAAGACTGGGATAAATAAAAGAATATAAAGATCTGATCTTTATATGGTGCTCTATAATATGTTACACTAAAGCTGACATGCAACTAAATAGCAATAAACAATATTAATAATACAGTATATCTGTTAATAATCAATACACCTAGAATACAGAACACTCAGACACTTAGAATGCATTCAGATACGCTTTTATGAATGCAGTGTAAACGATAAAACCGTTCCATTAAGCAAAGACAAACAAACAGTAGGTATAATTCGTCAAGAACGAATACAATGTTATTCATGTATTCATTGCACATGACCTCCAGACATTCCTAAAACATGCATAATTATTGGCACAGCTTTTGTTCTCGATTGGATGGAAATGTACAGTAGATGTAGCTTTCGAAGCTGCGAACTGTACATTATCTGACAGACTTGTTAATATCTGTGCAATATTTGGTGATCTAAACCACCGTTCTCAAAAACGACACAACAGCAAAGAGCTGACAGCTATCAGGGAATGAATCATGCAAAACAGGTTCCTTTCCAGACATCACTTTATTGCTTGACAGTGTTCTCCTCATATACCCTCCTCCTTCTCCTCCTCGAACTCCATCACCTTCTTTTCCTGCTATTAGCATAGGAAAATAGCAGAGGAGGCAATTCGAGAAAGAGAAAACATACACACACACACACACACACACACACACACACACACACACACACACACACACACACACACACACATCTCTCTACCTGACTGAGCACACAGATGAGATGAGCTGTGCTTCCCCTGTGTATACAAACACGCCTCAGTGGCCACACTTTCGGCTCTCTTCGCGAATCTTCCTTACACAGGACAGAGTGCTGAGTCTAATGAAGGCAATGTGTGTGTTTGTGTGTGTTTGTGTGTGTGTTTGATTCATATCCATTTTTCATTAAAGTTGACAGTGACAAGAAGGCCCCAAGACATGTGTTTTCTCTTAGCCCCCACCCCACCCACCACTCCATTCATATTTCAGCACATTACAGCAAAAAAGTCATTACAGAGTCAGAGAGTAAAATCGTCCGCTTCCACAGTTCCGAAATGTCCAATTCGGCCTCGTCTCCACCATGCACCTTTGTATTGTTTTGCCTCGTGTGACTGCCGTCGAACACGACAGTGACGGAAACTGTGAGACTCCTTAATAAGAAATACATGAACACGATAACGCCACAACCTGAAACTAAATAAACAAATTCTGTTGTGGTTGGAACGCTTTAAATGCTGGTGTTCAATTTGTTTTTAGGTTTCCTACCAGACAGAACTAAAAAGCTCTTTGGTCCAAGGCTGCTAGAAACCAATTTAAGGATTATCCTCAGCTTTCATAGTGTTTCACGGGTTCATAGTCTACAGTGGAAACATACGGTCAGATTCACGATGGATTCAAGATTGGATTTTTTATGCACAGACATGTTACAGATGCAGATTTTCAATCCCTAATGAGCAAAGCAAAAGCAGCAATGAAAAAAATAGAAAAGATGATATAAATAAAGAGATGGAAACCAGACTCGCAAGTGACCCCAGATAGATGATTACGGTACATAAACGTATGTGCTGAATGGATGTTCAGGATGAGTATACTGTAAACAAGGATGATCACAGAAGAGTTTATCGTTACAGCAAAAGTTCGAAGGTAAAGATCTACAGTGTCCTTTATTAGCTTCAAGATGGACCACTGGTATGTAAGCTTCTAAACAAGCTTCGCTTCAAAAAAGCTCCAGAATGAATGCATACAAACAACGTACTACTAAACTTTACCATATGCTACAACACTCCAACATACATACACTATACGGACAAAGGTTTGTGGACACATGACCATAAAATTCATCTCCTCTATTAGCATCCCATTCAAAATGTAGTCCCTATTTGATGTTAAATAGCCTCCATTTTCCCAGGAAGAAGTTCATCCAGCTAGAAGGGTGTTAGTCAGCTATTGATGTAAGTGAAATGAGGAGGCCTGGGGTGCAGTCAGCATTCATATTCATCCCAAAGGTGTTCAGTATGGTTGAGGTCAGAGCTCTATGGCAGGCCCTCTCAAGATTTTCCACTTTAACCCATGTAAAGCATATCTTCATGAAGCTGGCTTTGTGCACAGGAGCACTGTCATGAACAGGTTAAGGTTCATGTAAAGGACAAATTACTGCATCTAAAGACACCCTATACAATCGTGTGCCTCTAACAGTTTGGGGAAGAACTACATAAAGTCAGGTGTCTCAATACTTTTGTTCATAGACTGGTGGATGGGATGGACTGGTGAGTGACTGTTTAAATCTTAGGTTCTTTCGAACTGTTTGTGTAAAAAGAAGTTGATGTCAAACAGAAGATAAACCTGAAGGTATGAAAAAACTCCAGTGTGTATTTACTTTGTGCTGAATCCAACATATTGTCAAAAATACATCACATAAGCAGTCCATTATGGACACTAGGGGAGACATACACATGCTTTTCTCCCTATAATATGTATAAATGCATGTGCTGATGTATAAATAATGGTGTACACACCGACTGAGGAGACGGAGAGAAAGAAAGACCTTTCAACCCTCTGGGCTAAATCAGGCTTCAATACGACTCTCCTGGGGTGAGCAGATGCATTATTTAAAACTAGTGCAAGGTGGAGGAGGAGAATCGAGGATGTGGCTGCGTTTCAATTTCAGTCAACTATGCACTTAACGCGCGCCATGAGGGCATGTGTATGCGTAAATCAAATATATAACGCGACGAAATGTGCGAGCTAGTTTCCTCCTCCTGGCCTCAGAACATGCCGGGGCTTTATGATTCTCCGTAGTTCCGAAAGCACCACGAGGCATCGTAAAAAAAACGGCGTAGCTCCATCAAGACCGCATTATGTGTGCACACACTCGTTGACAAGTTGCTTTGAAGAACGAAACATCTGCATTCGAACATGACTCGTGGCAACGAGGGAAGATTTTCATGTCGCACACCATTCCAGCTGCACTTAAAATAAACTCCTCGCCTTGATCCTTCGGCATCTCTGTCCACTTTTTTTTTTTTTTTTACAACAACAAACCCGAGCACAGACAAATGAGTGCTATTAAATGCCCAGAACTGCAGCGTGCTTCAAAGTCTTTAGCAGTACCAGAAAGGGAAAAAAATCTGAAAGACACATAGAGCTAAAGAAACATGAAAGGTTGCACTTACTGGCAAAGATTAAAGCGAGATGATTTCTTGGCTGCATCTCTAATGCCCAGGCTTCAGAATAGATATTAATTACGAAAGTGTCTATAAAGAAAATGCGCTAGAAAAAGAGCCGGGGCTTTGAAGGAAAGCTAATCCTCAAAAGCTTCTGATTCTGTGATGTTGCATAAGAATGTTTTGACATAATGAGAACAAAATAAGTGGAGCTCTTTTCCCTGTGAATGTGTTTGTGTTCATGTAATAATACTCAGGTGAACAGAAAAGTGCTGTATCTGCTGCTTTTGATTATTTTTCGACTGAAATAAGGAGAACGTTTTTGTCAGGAGGCAATGTACCGTAAAACACAAAACACAGAGGTTGTGTCAAGAATGAACTTTACAGACAAAACATTACATGTAGCTATAATTCCTGAGGTAAAAAAACAATAAAACTGGTGGAAAAAAAAGAACTTGGTGGGGGCAGGAGGTAGCCGGGTCCCCATCACCAATCACCCTTCTCATTTTTGACATGCGGATGGTCCGCTGTGGCGACCCCTAATGGGAGAAGCCAAAAGAAAGTTTATGTAGGACAAATGGTATAGAAAATGGATAGATAGATTGAAGGAAGTATTGCTTTGTTTTCCTACATATCCACTAAAATATCATTGATGTGGTTATGTTAGTTTAATGTGTTAAGATTCAGGGTTCAAGTGCTTGAAACCTTGTATACTCTATATACACTGATCAGGCATAACTTTATAGTCACCTGACTAATATTGTGTTGGTCCCTTTTTTCTGCCAAAACAGTTTTGACCCATCGAGCATTACCAGCATTAACTTCTTCAGTAATTTGAGTTACAGGAGCTCGTCTGTTGGATCGGACCACACGGACCAGCCTTCCCTCCCCACGTGCCTTAAATGAGCCTCGTGACCCTGTCGCTGGTTCACCACTGTTACTTCCTTGGACCACTTTTGATAGATACTGACAACTGCAGACTCATTAGCTACTGTCTAGACATCACAATGTGGCCCTTGTCAAATTTACTTAAATCTTTATGCCTGCCCATTTTTTTTTGCTTCTTATACATCAATTTTGAGTACAAAATGTCCATTGTTACATTTTCCATGTAGATGATAGACACATAACCATTCTCCAACACTTTCAGTTCATCACTACATTATAAACCCTCTCTGGCCACTGCTTTCCGATTTTACTTGAGTAAGCCAACGCGATTGGCGTCACTTCCGTCGATTTGAAAGTGATCAAAGTGTGAGAAAGGAAGAGAACCGAGTGTCATGTCACAGCAAATCAAAGCAAAGAGCAATGATTTGTAGCACAAGCTCAGGCCTGTACAGCCGGCAACCCAATCTGTACCATATGACTCATTGTGCTGTGTGTGATGAAGAGCCAGGGGTTTATGTGTGTGTGTGCGCGAGTGTTGGTTCCAAATGGATCTTTTTTCCCCTGAAGCTAATGATCCAGCAGAGCCGAGTCAAATCTAAATGACCGGCTAAATGACTCTTCATTATCAGCGGGCCTGCGTGTGGAGTCAGCGAGGACGATTTTATCGAGTGTATCGGTGTCCTCTAAACATTCCGGAGCTCCTCTCAGATGTCCATACGCTCATCAATACAATGTCAAGAGCTCTATATTCAATATGTTTATTGAAGCACTTTAACATTAACCAAAACAGGCAACGATATTAAAACTGTTGGAAAACCAATAACGTTCTCTTTCAAGAAGAAAAGACGTTTTTTAAAGATTACTTCCTTTCATATTCTTTGTTTCAGGCCATTACCATGTTAGATTTGAAATTTCTCTACGTTTTTCTTCAAGTTTTAGTCCACAATTTTCGTTCATACCTTTGTCAAAACGCTCAGCAGATAAATTCAAGAGACCTTTTTACATTTAACTATGGACTGCACAGAGCTTTTAGAAAACTGTTTTAGTCATGTGACCCATTCAACTCAAAGCAAGTAAGCTTTTGGAGGATGCACTTGCACTGATGGTTATCTATAAGTACTGCATTATCAGAATTGTCAGTTTTTACATCATCCGTATATGTTACACACACTATTGCTGCTGTATATTGTACAAAAGTTCTTAAGTAACTCTTTATCGTACCTAATGCACAATACTGTTATTTGCACTACAATGTACTTACACTTTATATACATTTCTGATCTGTTATATACTCTGTATTCCTATTTAATACTTGTACTGTCTATATTGTCTCACATTGTCTGTATTGTCTTGTATTGTCTGTTTTGTCTTGTATAGTCCAAGCTGAATGTGTAGTCAAGTCAAGTCAAGTCAAGTTTATTTGTATAGCGCTTTTCACAACAGACATTGTCTCAAAGCAGCTTTACACAAATCAACAGTGATGGTGAATGGTGTGCATTTGTCCCTGATGAGCAAGCCGTGGCGACTGTGGCAAGGAAAAACTCCCTTAGATGTTATGAGGAAGAAACCTTGAGAGGAACCAGACTCAAAAGGGGAACCCATCCTCATCTGGGTGACATCAAGAGTTTGATCATAAATCTTTCAACAATACAGAACACTGGACAGTGAGAACTAACATGATTACTGGAGTATAAGATTATAAGTAATGTTCTTTCTGCAGTCTTATACAGTCTATATGGTTAGTAGCTCCGAGTTTTATAAGCTCAGCATTTGTGATCACCACAGATCCAGCATCAGCTTCTCCATGCCAGAGCCTTTAAACACTCCAGGAGGTCCAATGTCAAAACTCCACACATGTAGCGGGATCCAAATGGCACTGGTACGTCTCTAGATGGTTCGGGATGTTTGTGAGTTCGGCATCTACTTCTTCAAAGGTCCGTAATCATCACGAGGTGGGAGGTGACTGGAGCTGGCCAACCTCAGGGTGTCTCGGGATGGGGAGAGAAAGAGAAGCAGTGGAGAGGAATTAGCGTAGCTGCTGTTCATGATATTAACAGCACAAGTTGATAATGTGCATGTGATCAGATGTTCTGGAGCACAAGGTTATGATGTGAGATGTATGTTATGTGTAGGCTTTGCTAAAAAGATACGTTTTTTAGTAGTAGTGTAGTGTTATTTATGTCTGTACATTTGAGAGTCACTAATGGCTGGAACCAATTTCCTTTAACCAATAAACCTGATTCTGATTCTAAAGATGCTCATACAGGTTTGGGTCTCCTAATTCAAGTGAAGTGGGAATTTAATGCAACCACATCCACAGGCAATACCCGGGTGTATTGAAATGCTTTTATTTGCTTACAGAGCTTGAATGTATGCTTCATGTTTTTGTCTTGTTGTATGGTGAAGTTGGTTCCAATAAGCCCCACAGTTTAGGCAAAACTGGAACAAGTCTACAAACTTCCATGCTCTAAAACAACCCAAAACCATTAAGCTTCCACCTCTGTGTTTAAATGGGTGTGAGGCAGCCTGCTAACATCTTCTCTGCCGTTCTCCATCATATATAAATTCTACTGTCAGATCCAAAAATTTCAAATTTTTCCACAAAACTTTCTTTCAGTCATTTATTGTCCTATTTTTTATGTTTTTGCCTCTAATCTATTTTGCTGCATAGTTTTTCTTTAGTCAGTGCCATTGTATCATACAACTATACAACATAGCAGGTCTCACCACTGTCTTATAAACTTTCCCTTAAATACTTGCAGATCCCCTTCTATCACAGTTTAGTTCCATTGATTAAAACACAAGTGTTTGATATTGGTCATGTTTTGGAAATTCCCAAAAGGTCAATGCCATTTCTAAGTGGTGAAGAAAGGATTAGCGATCAAAAAAGAAGTTCATTCCATCAAAGGAAACAAAACGTTTTTTAGGTGTCAGTGTGTTTCGGTTGCATATCACATCTTACACACCATCTAACTCAGATTCATCGAGTTCATTGGCCTATTGACGAGAGGAGGGTGAGATGAGTGTCATTATAACCACATTAGACTGGCCTTGTGTTACCCAGAGATAACCTCTGACCTATTGATTGCCGTTTCCCATCTTATGATCATCCGGTCTCTGTGGGGAACACAGCACTTTAAGCACTTTTATACAAAGTAAATTACAGGTGAGGCCTAATCCAATTCCAGTGGGTTTCCAGGAAGAACAGAAAAGAGCAGTGTAAGCTGTGTAGAAATCCACTACAATCACGTTTTCCACATTGACTTGATTTTATTTTAAAAAACATCCTACAATACTGAAACCTCTTTCTACAACGTTCATTAATGATACTTATAACACTTGAATGGGGAACTGGCATTAAGATGATGATAAGATAAGATAAGATAAGATAAGATAAGATAAGATAAGATAAGATAAGATAAGATAAGATCCCACAGCATGATGCTGCCACCACCATGCTTCACTGTAGGGATGGTATTGGCCAGGTGATGAGCAGTTCCAGGTTTTCTCCAGACATGGCGCTTAGCATTCAGGCCAAAGAGTTCAATCTTTGTTTCTTATGGTCTGAGGGTCCTTCAGGTGCTTTCTGGCAAACTCCAGGCAGGCGAAGTGGCTTCCGCCTGATTGGTGGAGTGCTGCATAGATGATTGTTCTTCTGAAAGTTTCCTCTCTCTCCACAGGGACATGCTGGAGCTCTTTCAGAGCAGCTCCCTGACTAAAGCCCTTCACTCCAAATCGCTCAGGAAGAGTTCTGGTGGTTCCAAACGTCTTCTAATTATGGATGATTGAGGCCACTGTGCTCATTGGGACCTTCAATGCTGCAGACATTTTTCTGTATCCTTCCCCAGATCTGTGCCTCGATACAATCCTGTCTCAGAGGGCTACAATTCCTTAGACTTCATGGCTTGGGTTTGTGCTCTGACATGCACTGTTAATTGTGGGACCTCATATAGACAGGTGTGTGTCTTTTCAAATCATGTCCAATCAACTGAATTTTCCACAGGTTGACTTCAATCAAGTTGTAGAAACATCTCAAGGATGATCAATGAAAACAGGATGCACCTGGGCACAATTTTGAGTGTTTAATGGTAAAGACTGTGAATACTTAGGTACATCTGTTTTTTTTTTCTTTCTTTCGGTATTTATTTTTCATAAATTTCAAGCAAACTTTTACAAAAATGTAAGTTATTGTTATTGCACAGTTTTAAAAACAATATTAACAGTGTGCATTAAGTCTAATAGCAGCAAGAAGAATAGAGCTGCTGTATCACTCCTTCATGTAACATTCTGTCAATGAGGGAGCTGCTCAAAAACTTTCTTACAGGGGTGACAGTCATTTTACAGCAATAATGATAGCTTAGCTACCATCCTCCTTTCTCCCACTTCCTATACTGTGTTCAGAGGCCTCCCCAGGACTAAGCTCCATAGAAGATGGCTGAGGCCACCACAGAGTCAAAAAGGTCTTTAGTAGTGCTCCCTGCATTCCAAAAGACCTTAGTCTCCTCAGGAGAAAGAGTCTGCTGTGTCATTCCTTCTGAAATGATTATTGATTATAAACTGCCTGATATCAAACTGAATTGCTCATTGACCAATTCCTATGTTCAATTGAGGAAATACAAAGAATTTGAATCAAATGCTACTGAATAGTTAAAGTATATACTTCAGGATTAAAAGGTCACATTTCACACTGATCTACTTAACCAGTGCAACAAGAGCTTTGGGTGGTTATGAAGAACCAGTTTAATGTGCAGAAAACCTTTCAGATCATTATACTGAAATTTAACCTCTGTTATTTGTTTAAAAACAGCCATCGATAGGAATCATGTGAACAGTCAGAAGTTGTTGCCTGATAAACGGGTTAATGCATTTGTCAATAGTGAAATGCATGTTTCCGTAGTTTTGATGTTAGATATGTAAAATCATGAGTTATTTATGATGTAGTCGCTTAATGTCCCAGGAGTCTTGCAATATGATCACATGGTATATTGTCCTGAACCATTACAGCTTTTCTCAGTTGCTCTGGAGCAAATCATCCTTAATATTTGGAAACCAGTAAGTGCATTTCTCAAAACAATTTGTACAAACAGCACAATAAATTGGATTTTTTGCAAAAACCTGTACTTTTCTCAAATTCATTACTTCATCTCTCAGTAAGTATTTGTGTCACTGAACATGTCATTCCTATTAAAATGAAAAGTCTCTTTGTTATTGTTTACGAACAAGATCGTCAAAATGTTTAGTCCTGTTTTCAGTATGACGCTGCACAGTTTTAGTATTTACTGATATAAACTACGATTTGGATCCCAGTGACTGAAAATGCACAAAATTTGCCTCCTGTTTGGCATCTATGAATTTCAGCAGCACAAATGTATTTATTTGATAGCAGATTTGGCAGAACACTATACAAGTGTTCGTTTGTTTCTTAGTTGTTTATCCACTCTCCAATTGAAGGTTGACAAGATGGTTTAACCATTTTGCATTGAATGACTTATGCAATGATTATTGATGCCAAGATGTTTTGGGGGTTGAGACTTTTCAGGTGAAACCAGTATAATATATTTTGTTTAACATGAACATAAACAATTGATAATGTAGGAAACAGCATTTTGGAAACAACATTTGAACACAATCTATTAAATGAATTTACAAAAGCATCCGCAATTTGATCAAAACAACAAGAAATGTTCTTATGATGTGCACAAATGACTAAATGATGTTGAGGTTGAACAAAGGGTTTTGAGAAATTCATTTCTGATCTGAGAAACGTTTAAAAGGAACTGAGAAAAACCGTAAGTAAAAATAGCATGCCTTATAATTTGTCTTTCATTCTCTGTCTCTTCTGAGATCATGTATCTTTCTGCTCTCTAGATCTGCCTAATTTTCTGATGGAGGGATCAATTGGAAATAACTCACTGTTGCTGAGCATGACCCACTAACATTCGTTCTCAAGTCTCCATCAGTTAATATTTGATAACTTCAACAATGATGAAACTCATAAGAAAGAATACCCCGTGTCACCCAGATGACGGGTTCTCTTTTTAGTCTGGTTTCTCTCAAGGTTTCATCCTCAAATCATTCAGAGAGTCTTATTGAAACGCTTGCCACTGCCTTACTCATTAAGGATAAAAGTATAGGGACAAATTTGTGATTTCTACATTGATATTTTTAAATCTAAAATATAACAATTTATTAAAAGACACACTAATATCCATACTAAAATCCAATAGGATTAGAAAAATTAAAAATGCCCAATTGGGCAACTGTCAATAGAAACTATAGAACATAGTTTGTAACTGAAAAGTAAAGTGACATCAAAATTCACTGAGGTAATAATTTGTGATTAGTATTTTCTCCAAAACATTCTGAAATGTTATAATAAATAGAAAATCTTATAATTAATAATAATAATAATAATAATAATAATAATAATAATAATAATAATAATGATGATAATAATAATAATAATTATTTTTATCATTATTATTATTATTATTATTATTGTTATTATTATACATTTTATTTATTATGATCTCTCAGTGACATATCTCATGTATCCCTGTTAGTCTTTTTTTATGCACATATTATAAATAGTATTTATTTATTTATTCATTTATTTATTTATTTATTTATTTATTTATTTATTTATTTATTATTTATTTTTTATCCAACACAGTTTTGTCTGCGCTGTGCTGTTTACTGATCACCAAGAATCTTTTTTCAGGATACTGAGTACAGAACCTTCAAACCACTTACACGCCCACACAGGGTTCATTTTACACTGATGATTGGAGATTTGTATGCCTGCAAGCAGACACACACACACACACACACACACACACACACACACACACACACAGTTTACTGAAAGCCCTAAAAGGAAAGGAAATATAGAATCTAGAGCATGCAGCTCTGTGACAATGTCTGACTGAATAAATGACAGCTGGTCAATTAGACAGTTCTGCTGAAACAGCAAATTAGAGCACGCTTGGAAAATTGGAGCATTAAGTGGAGTTTAGATAATTGGAACATTATGTGGGACACTAAAGATCAGTGATTAGATTAATTGTACGTCTACAAAATGCCCTCATTTACTAAGAAGTAAGAGGATCCCACTGCACTTTTTTTTAAAACATACTCTTTCGTTTCAAGGTGACATATAGCCCATGTTCCTTGTTATCCCATATATTGCTTATATTACCATAACACTTTATATATTTGTTCATACTATATACAATGTTATCATTTTTTAAACTGTTTTAAAATTGTACTTTCTTTGACTTATATCATTTACTATTTGCATTTTAATGAATCAGTTTATGACCTGCATTTACATTAAACCTTATGTTTAGCTGGGTTATATATACTGTATACTGATTATTTTACA